>NW_028145653.1:142500-200000 GCF_977016875.1 Pavona decussata | reverse complement strand
GATTTCAAGGCGAAGAAATTACGCTTGGGAGAACTGATTGTGGTATCTCGGGGCGAAGAGAATTGATCATAAATCATCACTGGCATACTGACTTTGTCGAGCTTGAGCGCTGCTGGGAATCCATCTCAAAAAAATTTCACGTTTGATCGTCAATTCTTACTAAAATACTTTTTTGATGGACCGGTTCTTCGTATTCCTAACAGTTCTCGCAAAATATTTGAAAAATGTGCTCCGCATGTTTTAAATTTGACTCGCAATTCTTTCAAATCGCTTGGGTAAGCGGAAATTAGACGCGTTCGCTTTTTACATGTAAATAATTGCTTATCTGAATACATTTTTCATTGAGGAAGGATTTTTTTTACTGTTTTTCTTTGACTGGGCAGTTAGACACATAGGAATTGCTATGTAATATTACACAAAGCTTAAGCTTAATATCCATTCCCTTGCATTTTCTTCAATGTTTTCAGCAAATATTCAAATCAGGTCACAAAGTTTAAATACTTTCTCATCTAAGTATTCCACTGAGCCATCTAAGCCCCAAGTGAATCCTGTTTCTATCAACGAGCTCAACAATAAATGCCTTTGATTACTTTTTTGTACGTATAAACAGATTGTGACTGTTTGTAGCCATTCAAAGTTCTGAATGTTTGCAGCGTCCGAAACCGCATCCGGCGTGAACGCCTTAAGGCGTCTTGTTAAAGTCTTGCCTTTGCAAACAGAGAAAAGTTAGCAAAAAAGTTGGCGAGAATCGAGATAAGTTTTATTTGTCGCTCAGAGTTTACACATCTGTTTGCCAACTGTAGTTGCGAAGTTCACGTATGCCACATGCCGTGTAAAGGCTCCTTAAGATAGCAAATGAAACAAAACATCTTACCTACAGGTCTTTTGGCTCCTTTCAGTTGTGGGTATTTCTTCAATAACTTCTTAACATTCGCCTTTAACTTTTCAAGACGCGACTCGGTGAAACTTTTCGGACAGTTGTCTTGCACTTGTTTATCCAGGTTTTCGTAGAAATAAAAACTAAAGGCCTCGTGAATAGGCATCAACGTCAGACCAATAGGCTCCGGTACTTCGTCAGTTCCAGTTGAGATTTTTTTTTCATTTGAACCAAACGTTTTCCCCTCACTTACGGCCTGCTTGACCATGTTCATGTTAACCTGCAAAGAGGAACTAGTTCCAAATAAATCACCAGCAGCATGCACTGAGCCTTGAATCTGAATAGAAAAAAATATATTCAAAGTTAGGTCTAGTGTAACACAGGCTTAAAGGTTGTGGGAGTTAACTGGGCTTGAATAAATCAGTTCATACCAAAAGGGATTGCCCGGTTACACTTGACAATGAGCTTAGAGCTACAATCCAGCAAATCATGGGATATATTCCAGATGTGGCCATACCCGGTGATCTTTATCAGGTGATCTGTTGTCTCTTTGCCAAAGTTGGCGCTTATATAATAAATCGCACATTTTAGTTCACCAATCTGTAGGACTATACAGCGCCTTTTGTTATTGAAGAAACATACGCAAAATATAACTCAAATGACAAAGCTGTTAGAAGTGAATTTGTGCCTCTAAATCTACGAATTGTAGCGAACGAATGTGAACATTTGAAATGTAAAAGCCTACCTTGAATAAATCAGTTTAATGTCGAGGAATTTTGCTTCCTGCCTTGTTATTAAGCTAAACAAAATACTTGCAATAGACTGAAAATTGTTGTAAATTACCAGAAAAAAGCGAAGGCCGTTTCCATGTTAAGTTGTATGGAACAAATTAGGCCACGAGTGGTTTGGAAACACCAAAGAGGAAAAATACGATTTTTCCCATATCTAGACCAGGATTTTCTGGTGAACTTGGTCCGAAGATGTTTCCTTGTGGTCCCCAAAGGAAGGTGAGGACATCATATCATGTGGGAATGATGTTACGTTTTCCAAACGGTTTTTTTTTTGGAGGGGGGGGCTTTTTGCATTTTTCTAAAACTTCCAAAAAGTACTCGAAACCACTAGAAGAACACTAAAATGTGCAAAAAAGCTGCTGTGAGACATAAACAGGACTATTTCATTTCTTGGAAACCTGTCTATCAAAAATTGGTTGCCATGGTGGCGTCAAATTCAGTGAATGGTAACCTACTACATCAGACAAGTTTTTTCAGATAAATTTCTGAACAAGTCACGAAGCTTCATGGCAAATGTTTAAAAAGTTATAAACGTTAAAAGTTGGCGCGGGCAGAATACACCCTTTCGGTCTTGGGTTAAGATCGCAACGTAAACAAAAATTTGGTATGGCTTTGTGTTGGTTTCTTTTAGGAAATCCTCGGACTCTGATTGGCTAGATTAAAGAGCTAACTAAACAGCTGTGGGCATTGCACGCTAGAGTTTGAAGTCAAAGTCTTTTGATGCTGCATTCGCGAATTTAAACTTCCATTGCAGTCTTCAATCTGATCAATGTGCAATGTATGTATGTATGTATGTATGTATGTATGTATGTATGTATGTATGTATGTATGTATGTATGTATGTATGTATGTATGTATGTATGTATGTATGTATGTATGCATACATGCATGCTTGCATGTATGTATGTATGCATGTATATATGTATGTATTCTTACCTTATTCATGGCAAACTCGGTGAAGCTCGCACTTGACGTTTCTTTGCGATAAACTGTTCTCGTTCCAATTTCCAGCTCTGTTATAATGTCCTAAAAGAAAAATACCAACGGTTATTAGTTACGTTGACAATGGCAACCAACACTTCAAGTCCTCAACTTAAGGTTTTCTTGATCACGTACGTCTAAAATGTTTGACTTTACTTTACTAGAAAAAATGATCACAACACCTCAGAAAATATAAACAATAAAAGCTTGTTATAAATATAAGCATTGCAACTTGATATGTTAACTTCGGACACATGTATTTCCTAGCAGGCACCACCCATAGGAAACCCGAGTATCTCAGATGCGCACTGAGTAACAATAGTAGGCACCCTCCTTAAACTCCGTTAACATTAACAATAGTATCTCAACTACAAGTACCTATTGGAACGTATTATTTTAGTTTTCGTTCTATTACCAGCAATTGAGTGGGTGTCAGTTGGGTGGATTACTTTTAAATGCATTGTGACTCGTGTTCAAACTTGAAGAACATACCGTTCCCCATTCGCCAATGAATTCTCCATATTTAACCTCATTGTACTCATTCGGTAAACCGCACACAGCATAAGCAAAGTCTCGTGTGACAGGATACTTCTCCACCCTAGCTGAGTCCAATCTGTACCGAGCACGACCTTTATTTTTAATCGTCTTCGATTGATAAAAGACCTTGCGTTGTGACGACGTTCCCTCACTCACTCTTTGATAGTCTGCATAAGATAGAAATGAAATAAAAAAAATAAATTAATCATTAATGAAATAAATAATAAACGAATGAGTAAAATGGTTAAACTATAGCATTGACCTTTGCAATATCTAGATTTCAAAACTCAATGAAAGGATGATACACATACGTCAAAAAACGAATTGTTAAAAGGTGATATATTCCAACGGCTTATTTAAACTCCAGAATACTCCATTTAACACGTGTGTGCTTACTGACCTGGTCTTTGAATGGAAAGTGCGGCTGCAGTTGATTCTATTTTGATACAAACCCTTACATTTTTCATATGAAAATAACAGTCGTTCTTATGCTAACTAGTTTGTATTTACATCTGAAAAGAACTGAGGTTTGTATCAAAACAAAAGTCAACTCCAGCCTCGCTTCAACTCAAAGACCAGGTCACTAAGTAAACAACCGTAAAATGTGTGAAGTAACATCACGTTTTGGACACGTGTCTAATACAGACACTTTCCTCTTTATCCTCCTCTCCCTCTATTCACCTCATTTGTCTTCAGTCCTATTCATGGTACAATTACTTTTCAATGTTAGTTAAGAAGAGGCATGAAATATATAAAATGTATGTCTCACTTACTAGTGCTTAAAGAGAAGGCGAACTCCCAAAACCATGTATCTTTACTTGCTACAGATAAAGGGATGAAAAGCAAATATGTGTTATATTCTTCAAAGTGGGCTGAGTAAATCTCATCTAAATTAAGCTCACTAGTATTAATATTATTACATTTTGTATTCATATTTTGAAACGTAGAAATACTGGGTTACTATGTTTAGAGTCATGATGATCAGAATGTCTCTTTTAATTTGTTTTTCCGCTCCTTTTGTTTTTGTCGTTGTTGTTTTATTTTGCTCTTCTGGGAACAGGGAAGATTCCGCTCTCCTTTTTACAACCCCAATTTTAGAGTTCGGAACTTGGTCGGTATATGGAACGTCCAAACCTGTTTAAGCTGAGGTCGCCCTCATAACGTAGCGTAGAATCATTCGATAATGCGGCCACTTTAACCTTCTTGAAAATGGTTTGGAAAAGGCCATAAAATGGTTTGGGAAGGACCATAAAATGGTTTGGGAATGAACATAAAATGGTTTATTGGGAAAGACTATAAAATGGTTTGGGAATGTATATAAAATGGTTTGGGAATGGTCATAAAATGGTTTATTGGGAAAGACCATAAAATGGTTTGGGAATGACCATAAAATGGTTTGGGAACGGCCATAAAATGGTTTATTGCTTCATGAATCTGGCCTTCGATATCATGCATGTTGTATTTTGGTGGATATTTGTGTGGAAAACGCCTGACGTCTCACACGACAGTGTTGCTCAGTTTCATGCAAGACAATTAAATAAACGTAACACCGCCGGTCTCCATTAGATGTTGATTGACGACTACGTGATTGTTACTGCGCACGCTCCGTACCCCAGCACTGTTTCCATAATCCCAGTCATCAGTTCAGTACTTACTTTCGGCCTTCACATCAACTTCAAGTTCCTCCTTATAACTCTTGGTGCCATATACCACACTTTTCGTCTCGGTTTCCAATGCATTTGCATGTGTTTTGAAATTGAAGGTGTTTTGGTTGTTGTACGTCAGTGCTAAGATATTATGGGTCGAAAGGATTCCTGGGTCTCTACCGCCTCCTGCTGTATTACCATCAGGGTTACCCAACAACAGCTGATAACCGACACCCACATATTTGGAGGCATCAGGTATGTTAGTCGCCGCAGCAACACCAGCAAGAAGCAGCAAAACGCTAGGCTGCATGTTGCCTTGAGAGTTTTACTCCAAAGTATTCTGCGAAAGAAAGATAGCGGACGGCTTATTTATCAAATAAATTACAAATCAAGTCAATTTTTAAGTAAATTTTATTTAACTCATACGAATATTTACAGATAAGATTATTTTTTTATAACTTGGTCACACACATTAGTATTAAGGATAGAGTACATACAGTAAAGATAAAAAAATTAAAAATAATTTACATTTCATTGTTACTAAAAATAGATTTTAAAAAAAGAAAGATATGAAGGAAATATTCTTTGAATGCTATGTTAATTGTGTGAAATTTGGGGCACCCAAATAGCTTATAGAACTAATCGAAGAAATGTGACAGCTACTGTAAGTTCACTCGCTTTTGTTGTAGAGCTGACGACATCTTGGTTAATGCTTAACATCCCTTAAGGGCGATTTACGCGGTACGACTTTGTCGCATGCGACAAGCTTACGACAGGCCTACGACACGAATTGTTTCGTGTAAAACAAACCTACAACTCGCTTATGACTGTCGTGTACGTCACAAAAATGTTGTAGTATTTTAAAACATTTTTAAAATTCTTCGACAATCGTAAATAAAGGCAATGTTGAATGACGAGAATTGTGACGATTTTTTGCATGGCGGGAGCAGCGCGCGCTTTGATTAGAAATCGCATGCGACAATGTACCGTCTAAATCGGCCATTAGGTTTGTAAGTTAAATTTTGTTGCACGTGATTTAATACGTACAGCGCGTGATACGCACGTGCCCAAAGTAATTTGTTTTGTGAACCGTTTCAGAAGACGTAGCGCTAGACTACGACATATCTTTTTGTCAAAAACCGACAAATTCAAGAGGAATTAGAGCGGTTTAAAATTGGTCATGACCCTATACATTTGATGTAATATTTGCTTTGTTTACTCCTAAACCCAGCCCCCCTTTTCGTAACAATTATATGCAAAATCTCCCTCTTCAATATCAGATCAAAGAAAACAAAGAGTAAAAGCAAATCAATAAAAACTCTATCACACACTTGAATTACTTAAGTTTACCATCGCATAACATTTACATAACTTTTGTCATTAGAAGAGATGAATTACGGCTCTTTATTTACAAAAAAGCAGAAAATAAAAAACAACAACAACAACAAACAAAACAAAAACAAAAAGCAGCTAGAATACGAAAGCTTAGTTAGCACACGTTTTCCGCTTTATATGTATAATAAAAAAAAAGTTTTTGCTGATTTAATGAAGAGCACTGAGTTTGGCATACATTGCGAAGCAGGCACTCGCGTGGAGCTCAACGCTTGAATAAGTAAACGAGAACAAGGCGCGAGCAAACGAGCGCGCGAGTGGATCGACAGGTTGGGGTGGGGCGCGACCGTTAAGCGAGAAAACACGCGCCTCACTTAGAACTGAGAAACTACAGCCGCCAAGCTTTGAAACTTAGTAAGTTTGCGGGACGTAAGACTGAACAATCTTGTATTTTGATGTACCTTTGTGTACCTTAGTTTAATATGACCGAAAGATTAAGACGGAGATTTGAATTGGGCCTTAAACGGTTCGTTAACTCACCTTATATTCCGTAAGTAAGAACACCAACGTTGGTTACTTTGCTTTCAGAGCAAAGGAACCAACGTTGGTGTTCTCACTTTACGGAAAAAAGGTCAAACCTATAAAAAAGATGATAATTCTTAGGGTTAGCATGAGGTTAGCTGTTGTTTGTGTATTTTGTCTTGAGCTTACCTGGTGTCAAGTCGATCCTCAACTCTCCGTAAAGACCAACTGCCTCCTCATGAACGAGATCGACGTTTAAAAGACTCAAGAGTGTGGGCCATACTGACTGGCAGCTCTCTTATTGGCTGTTAAACACGTCACGATGATTATGTAACACTTCGTACACTTGATTAAGGAAAGTTAATGACACCCTTCACGCTGTCACAGGCTTCATGCCTAACCGGTAAAAATTGGGGTGGATAAGCATTGTTGCAAGGTATTCAAAATAAAGCAAATTCTAGAAGATAAAAACTTCACACAAAGTGAAATAAATACGCCTTGTGAAAAAGCAATTAACAGATATGATAATTAATTTGTGCATTTTACTAATAATGTTTTGCTAAAACGCATTATATTTTCAACATAATTTATTCTTAACCCATTTTCGGTAAACAAATATTTCTCCTCAAATTATCAATTCAAAATGCGCCCGAAAAATATAATTGTTATTTCAAAGTAATATTTGTTTAGCTTATTTCTGTGGAAATTTTTCGAGGCGTAACGAAAAATAATTATTTTACTATTCACAACTATTATACGATTTCTCTTTAATTTAAGGAATCATAAGCATAGATTGTAGATGATACTAGAGGAACGAAAGCTGTGTAAGCATTTATTCATTTTATTTTTTGTCGACGTCGTTTATGCATAGAATCACGTAATGGTCTGGATAGGTAGAATTTACTTATCCTATTATCTTAAAAAACAAAATAGTGGATCTCGATGCTTTTATGAAAAACGTCTTGGCAATTTTTTTTTTTTCAAAAATATGCCTTAACTTTAGTATAAAATGGGAAAACATCACGTGAGCTCTAATTAGTAAATGGGAAAGACTCCGCCTCCATACAGCTGTGCGAACACTGACGCCAAGTTTACGCTTACACAGCTTTTCTCACTCGGGCAAACTTCCTCTCGTTTATCTTAATGTAAAGACGAAAACAATTTTCCTGAAATCTTCAATTCGTACAAGACGACTGAATATTTTCGCGAAATGATAAGTCGCACCTTTCATTTGCGAATTTAGCCATTGGCACAGGAATGCTATAGAACAATTTTTGCATTTTATTTATTACAAACTGGAACATGCCAAGAGGAGGCTCTTGCGAGTAATACCTTAGAATCACGTGGGGCAACAAACTAAAGGTGTAAACATAACGTTCCTTGTAATTTTCGCTTTAAATTCGTTTGCAAAAGTACAGTTCTTGAACTTTTGTTTTTTTTCAACGTCATTTCTGTCAGCTGATTTCATCATCTTTGTGTCCTTATGTTGTATTTTATCTTTAAGTAATCAGATTGGTGTTAATTGTAATTATTCTAATATCGCAAAGCTCGAGAAGTGCACAGAAAAGCATTGATACTTGCGAAAATTGTTTAGTTCAGTATTAGTATTTACTGATAGCTCATTTAAAATTGCGGAAAACAAATATATTATATATTTTCGACCTGGCCATGCAATATGATCGGCCTTTCAAACCCTTATCACGACTTGAAAAAAAAATGTTCTTTTGGAAATAAGACAGAACCATATTTTACCGATCTTTACTCGACATTTTGCTCAGTAGGGTATAACCAAAAATATTTCGACATACTTTTACTGATCGCTACAATGTTATTATGATTTCATTTAAAGTCAAGCAACAAAACACCTTACAGTCGAGGTGACACTAGACAAAGTTTGAGAAAGCGAGAAAATTGTAAACAAGAGGCAAAGCGATGTTTAATCTTTATTGTGACGTCATTCACGGGATGTTGTTTAGTTTGGCCTGCTTAATTAACTGTTTGTTCTTAAACCAAATTGCTTATTCTATCATTCCAAAAATGGCCACAATAAAATAATCTCTGAAGTTGAACATGTTTTCATGAAGACTGAGAGTTGTAAGCAATGTGTTCTAAACATTACACGAAATATGCACCTACAAAATTAATTAGCCAAGAACCATAAAACATTAGGATGTAGGAAGGACTCTATAGATGGCTGTATCGTAAAAGACTCGGCTCAAAATGATATTTACACAGCCTTTTCCATTCTTGCAAATTTTCTCTCTTCTTACTTTATGGAAAGACGAAAACAGTTTTCTTTATTTCCTCAATTGAGATGAAATCATCAATAACTCTTACCAAAAATAAACAAATAAACGGAATATTTTTAGCTAGGACGAGAAGTACAACCGGCTTTAGCGCGCAGCGTGTTTCACCATCGAGTTTCACCTTTGAATATCTTACGGAGCAGAGGAATAAAACGCTTGAGTGAATAACCTGAGTAGGGCTTTTCCTCGTGAATTGCGGAGCAAGAATCAAGAAATGGCATTCACCGCTAGAAAGGAAATTATGTTAAAAAATGAAAAAAAAAAACGCGATTTTTGTTTAAGAAGAACTATGGTTAAACAGTTGTTAAAAGATAATCGTGCAATCAATGAACAACTTTGTTTGTGTTAATCTTCTAGCATCACCACAAAGCTTGCTAATCAGGGACACCCATAAACTACGATACAAAGAGACGATGAGAAGTCCAAAGACTACTGCAAAGCTGACACAACGTAATAAATTATATTTTAAAACAATATTTCGGCAGGCCAAACCAGCCTTCTTCAGGTTTAGATGTTACTAAATTATATAAATGAAATTATAATATATATTATGGAGGATGTTGCAATACATAGGAGCGGCGGAAATGACGTTTACAAGGTGGTATCAAAGGATAAGGAAATAAGTAAAATAAAATAATAAAAAAAAAATTTACAATTCATCACGTCTATTCAAACCGTGGGATTCCAAGGTCCCCGCTAAATCTATAAGAAAAGACTCTCTGGCTTTTCTGATTGAATCACGTGAGGAGTGGATAACTTCAACAAAAACAATACTGATCTATCTCTATATAAAATTTCAACATGACGTATGTTATGATAAAGTGCAAGAACGGAGACCATGCTAAAATGAAATTTTTATTGCCAAGTGTGTCTTCATGATATGCACTGATGTAACAATTTTGGTTTTGCGAAGAAATGGTCGCAGAGCCTGAACCACCGTGAACAGTTAGCCTTTGGAGTAGATTGATGTGACCTCAGAAATTAAACATACTGTGTTTTTAGTGATTTCCCCTGACTCTGCCCCTGCCCCTGACAAGGGTGACAAAGGTCTTCATCGATATAAGATCAAAAGAAAACGTTTCCTTTTATATTTCTTCTTACTTGTTTTTCGCTGCTTTAGCTGTTAAATATTTGCCATTTTCCATTATCCTTTCAGCTCATTTCGTCATCTTTACATTCTTGTGTGTTATCGATACTTGGTTGGTGTTCTTGTAGAAAATATATAATTCTAAAAGCCGCTTCAGACATAATATATTCTGGTTTGTTCAAAGATATCTTTCTACTTGTTTACTGTTAACCGAGGACAACGTAAAAACATAGGAAAAAATCCGTTAAACATAAGGTTTTTACTTTGAAAGCTCTATGCTTTTAAAATTTACTAAAAAATGTTTCAATCTTTTTAAAGTGAAATATGTGTAGACTGATCGGTGTTGCGTGTGCGTTTGAATGTTTTACCATCCGGATAACAAATACTCCTAGTGTTGTACGTTGCTAAACCTTTTTCAGTTTATCGTAAAATGCGTGAATAAACTCACACGCTCCCCAAAAAGATATCAGCGTTGAGTTCTCAAATTAAACTGATTTTATCTTCGAAGAACTTTTTTTCTTAAGTTTCACCACGGTCAAGGCTTAGTGACTTGATCTATAAGGTATTTGCCATTTGACTGAGTGTAACTTAGATTACCAGGGAGCTTTAGCAATGACGACGGCGACGGCAGCGTAAACGCGACTTTTCTAACTCGCTTTAAATGTCAAATGCAGGTGAAATATCCTGGAGTTGAATTCCTGGAGATCGTACCCAAGATAACAAACAGGTAGAAAAATTCGTCGTCGTGTGTTTACGTCCTCCGTAAACATGCCATCAGGAAACTTCATGTCAGTCCTAGTCGTGCAGTAATGGCAAAAAAGACGTACCAAAAAGTGTATTGCACATGCAGAGTTGTTGTTTTGGTTGTTAAATCCGTTGCTATTTTTTATGTTCTTGTTGCCGTCGCCCTCGTCGTTGCAAAAAATACCCATTGGATTCAAAATAGGCTCAAAATGATAATTTTGATGCCCTTCATCGGATTGCCAACTGCACGGCACAGCTCAAAGAACAGCTGAAGAAATTAAAATTTCATTTTTCCTGCTCCAGACTATCCCATTATTTTTTGCTTTCAATTTCGATGGCACTAGAGTAAGTTTGGAGGAACGAAAAAAGCTGTGTAAACCCTCAGAACTAAGAAGCGGATCGAAGTTTAATTTTTATTGAGATCGTTCATAGGATGACGTTTTGGTCTGTTTTACTAGCGTTCTGAAAAAAAATGCCCATTCAATAATTTTGACAAATTCAATAGCACTCCTCTATAGGTGAACCAGTGTTTGACCGTATTTTGTAAAAAAGATCCAAACATTGCTTTTTGTTCTGAGGAAAAAAAATAGTTTGATGGATAATTTTTTAATCAAAATTCTCTTTGAAAATTGGGAATGACTCCATACGACTGTGTAAATTATCGCTTGAAGCTTGTATTTACACAGCTTTTTACAGTCTGCCAAAGTCCTCACGGCCAGCCTCACGAAATGTCTCTTCTTTGTATTTTTAAATTCAACCTAAAAGCAATTTAGCGCCGATCATAGAATATGGTAACACAGTAATGACTATGTTAAAGTGCCCCTAACCCTTCAATTTCCTTGAAGAACTCATTTTCGAAATTTTTTTTTAGAAATATTGAATCCTTTTTTTTTACGAGCGCTAAAAGTCACTGAAATTTTTAAATTTTTGCGCGCTTTAAGCCCCGCTGGACAAATTTTTGTCTCGTGGGCTCATTAGGAACGAGCCAATGAGAAGCGTCCGATATTTGACACTTTCTTAGCTGTGACGTAAGAAAAGGACACCAGAAGGATTCAGAAGGAATCTTATGCATGCTGATTCCTTTCTCTACATTTCGAGAGTTGCCGCATCCAAAAACCACACATTTTCAACCATTTTCTCTGTTTACAATTGAAGCATTACCGCGAATCTTCGGATATTTTTGCACGATGTCCTTTTCTTACGTCACGCTCCATAGTTGGACACATTTGGCCGGGTGGGGGACTAATGCGAACGATAGGTGAAAATATCGACAAGACTGCCTTCACTTCTAGCGCTCTTAAAAAAAAAGAAAAGGATTAAATATTTCTCAAAAATTTTTTCGAAAATGAGTTCTTAAAAGATATGGAAATCTACCAAAAAAAAAAACAAACAAATTGAAGGATTAGGGGCACTTTAACGTTTGCCCTAAGAGAGGACAACCGACCTTTTTATTTGCGAATTTGATTAGTCATCGTGCAAATGTTGAGGGTCAAAGGAACATAGCTATTTGACTGAATTAAACATCACAAAATGGTATCGTACATTTTAAACTATAAAGCCAATACTAAAAGTGGGAGACTGAGGAAATTTACAGTAGTTAAAGATAAACCACGGAGAACCACGTTAAACCACGGAGACAGGACGTAGTAAAAAACCATTTTCAGATATTAGTTTGTCGATCCCTTTGATATAACAATTTTTATACTTTAAATGATGTATTCCATCATACGCGCGTGTAATTGCTGTGGATCGCGTCAGAAAATAGAATGAAATAAACCAGATTGCATGATTTGCGGCGGATGCATTAATCACATCACAAGTATGTATGAATCTTCGTTTTAAGCTTCTAATTTCTTTCAGAGATAGTAGAGCAAGCAACACTTGAGTTGAGAGCAAAACCTTTATTCAAAACGTACTGCAAAGGGATTGGCCTATCATTCAAGACATAACTAATAGACGCGACACGCAGAACGCAAAAATAATTTTCTGTTCCCTCCGCGCGCGCCGTTTTCCCCGCGGGAGGCGATTTTTGCGAGTTCTCGCGTGTTTCGCTCGCATGCTGTGACCTGACAAAAATTAATCGAGTCTATGAACGCTTTATTTGAAAGGACCATTTTGTTCTGAGAGGAGTATCGTTTTGTTCTACGTTCGACAGTATTTACTTAATTCTATGTGAAGAACTTTGAGAATTTGAAATTCCTAAAAATTACATATCTTCCGTTCAAGTAAATTTCGAGGTGGTGTATGGCCTTTTATAACGGATTAATATTTATTGAATGCATTTTCAAGAAGACGCATCATATGAATTGAGGAATGATTTGTAATGTAATACTTAAAAGTTTATTTGTTTCGATATACATGATTGTTACTTATTTTCGCGATTTTTGCGATTTCCAAAAAATCGCACAAAAACATGTCATCCTATGAAAACAAATTTAATGTCAGTTCACATGATAATTATAATAATGTGTCTTATGTCCTTGTCTTCTTTTCTTCTGTCACAGGGGGTCAGTGGTGCGAGGAATAACAAATCAAGATGTGGTAGACAAATATGAGAAAGAAGACGAAGATTTGGTGTATGCATAGGGGACCACACGATGCACAAATAAATTGTTCTGAATATGTTTTGTTGCCGGATCTCTTGCATCAAAATGCGCGTGCCAGACGCCACATTACGTGTAAATAAACCAAACTGACACTATGACTAAGGACTTGTTTATTTGGGCTAATTGTTTTAAATAGTACCACTAGTCTTTCTCAGGGCCAGAGTTACAATGAGTTACAATCGGATAACAATATAGGATCAAGGAAAGTAAAAAGAAAAGAAAAGAAAAGGAAAGAAAAAGAAAACAAATCATATTTAATCAGTTCCACAAGTGTATTACCGACATCCAGGCAAATACGATTAAAGCTGACGTGACAGCTACACCCCTGATCTCTCACGTGACTGAATTTCAGCCAACGCCTTATGGTCACGCGATTTCACAGAAGCGCATCGACAGTTCAGCGATGTCTGTTATATTTGCATTGAACCAATGCTCATGAGTTTCCTTTGTATCTAATCCAATGCCTGCGACTGACAAGCCACTGTCTTTCGTATCAAAAGACTCTTCTTTACAACAAGACAGAGCTAATGAACCGGGCGAAGAAACTGCAAACAGTGATTCAGCCAGTACCTTCTCCGTTGGTGTTCGTGTCGTCCGGGGGCCCGATTGGAAGTCAAATGAAGCTGAAGGTGACGGCGGAGAGGGATATGTGGGGACAGTTGTGGAAATTGGAACTGATTCTTCTAGCTTAGCAGAGAACATGGCAAAGGTGAAATGGGACAATGGAACCAGTCAAGTTTACAAAGCTGGTTATCATGAAAAGAATGAGCTTTGCGTGTTGGATAACGCTCCGGCAGGTAAGGCATCCATTTTGCCTTCAATTTTACTCAAGAAAACAAGAAAAGGTTCGGGGTAAATGTATGATAAACTATTAGACAAGGACTTCATGATACGGAATAACAGAATATTTATTCCTTTGATTTGCTTGTGCTGCTAATCGTATTTAAATCAGTACTTCCGGCCTCGGAAACCGAAAGTAACATCGACGTAAACAGTGAGAAAAATAGTGAGATAAAACATAAAATCATGATTGAAAATGGAGTAGATGAAACTAGCAGTACAGGTATATAACTGAATAACGCTATCTACCATAAAATAAGTTCGTTGATTGATTCGTTTCACAAGATTGGTACAAACGTTTGTGTTCATGCATGATTATAAGACGGGCCGCCGGGGGAGGTGCCGGGCTGTGACAGATCAAGTTTCCGGCAAGATTCAAGGAAAATAGAGCGATTCAATCAAGTTAAAATCCAGTTCGTCGTGGTTTAATAAACGATTTTTACAGAAATTATGAAAACTTAAAGAAAAGGCGAGAATAATACCGAGCCTTTGACGGATGACGACAAAAAATCTGAATAAAATAAATGATCTAACCGCTAAATTTCCGAAGTATTTTTCGTGTTATAAAATATTAATATTCTTCATTTAGTTAGCTTTTATGAAATGACGAAGATACTGTGAGCTCAGTTCTTGGTCCTTACGGACAAGTGATAAACGTATGGCTGACTTCAGTGAGTGGTGTTAGCTAAAAGCGCGATCAAAACCACAAGTAGATATTTAGAAGAGTTTTATAAACTGTTTGGCTACATTACGGACAACAAAGTAGCATCGAGACTGAATTGCAACTGAACTAAAAAAATTCCTGATAAAATAACATGAAATTGTGGTACATAGTCTTGAATTTTGTTCTGAGATGTAAAGAAATGTTTTCCAAGAAGTTTGTTGCCGTGACTGAGAAAAGTAAATTTTTAAATGGAATATAAAAGGTGGTTTCATTTTGTTCTTTCTGTTCTTTGTAAACCTTTTTTCGAGTTATGGGTTAATTTTGAAGGTCACTGTAGCGTGCAATAATCTATAGATTTACTTTAGTAAAAACGTCTTCACAACTTATTGAAAGGGAGCTTAAGCAGGTTTAAGTTGCAATGATAAACCGTTTTGCTGTAGGTCTGTTCAGACATAAATCCCATAGCATTCAAAACTTCGTTGACCCTCGATTGACATTCTTGCACTTGTTTCATGGCTACCTGATCTGTGAAGACGTTCGGCAAAATGCAATCTGTTTGTAACATCAGAAATTCATAACTCCTCTATATAAAGTTTCCGATAATTTAAAATTGATGCTGTTCATATGCATGCAAGCAAACCATTTCCCGAGTTGACGTAAGTTGCTTTCTTTTTATTTTAGGAATAAAGCACAGAGGAGTAACATGTTGTTCTTGCAAGCAAGGACCAATTGCCGGATTACGTTGGACGTGTTTGGTCTGTAAGAGTCCTGCCATCAGTTTGTGTACATCGTGTTATATGGCTGATAAACATGATAAAGACCATGCTTTTGTTAGGTTCGACGGCCCAGGTGAAAACGGGTAAGCAATTTGATGCAATGCTCTAAACACTCTTGTTAAAAATACAGTTATGACTTCATTCGTTGCACTGGTCACGAAGAAGCGCTGGGCCCTAAGCCTCCAACATAAAGCTCTGTTTTCTTGATAAATGCGCAAGTCACCTTTAGTACACTGCAATCTTATGACTAGTTGAGCCGCATTACTGCAATAAAATTTGACAACGGATTATCTTGGTTTTAACGGAATATCTTAGCAGATTACCAAATTTTGCGTTGAAAAACGTCTCTTTTTCTCTTTAGCAAACTGAATAAATACTGCCTTATCAAAAGGTCATAATATTGGAAAAAAAAAACACTTACTATATTCTTTGTTTTACATGACTTCTTTTCGTAAAATGTTCTGCCCTTCATAGAGTCAGCTGCAAAAGTCCCAAAGGGAACTTTTCGAAATGACACAAAATGACCTTCTAAATATTGTTCTAAAACGCCGTTGTCGGTTTCTTCTGTTAAAATAAGGATAAAAAATGCGCATTGTGTATTTACAGTAAACAAATTAAATTAAGGTTTTGTCCACCAATCACATTGATATAACGCTATCAAAATCTTCAGTGTAAATTCTTGACAACATGTTATTTGTTTTTTGTTTTTTTGACGACAACATAGAACTCCAGTGGATAAGAGGAACTCAGCGAATAAAATCCAAGCCAGAGGTATTTATCCAGACGCCATTGTTACCAGGGGCGCCGGCTGGGAATACGACGATCAAGGTGACGGGGGGTTTGGGACCGTGACAGAAATAACGAGTTGGCAGGGAATCCCAGCAAGTGCAGCTAGGGTCGCATGGTCTTCTGGTACAGAAGGCACTTACAGGCGTGGCTACCAAGGCAAGGTAAACTACATCCCTAGCTAGCACTTTTCAGGCCTCTTACTTTAATCGTATTGTTAAGCTCTGGAACTATAGCTGTAACTTCTCACCCCCTACCAGTTTTTCAGCTACTGCGTCCTTCCGCAACTTTGTTACTGAGAACATGTTTCACCTTTTGCAGATACTCCCTGTATCTGGTCAATTGTACGATCCTCCCCTCCTCCCTAGTTTCTTAGCGTCTTTTAAATTTGGCATTTTTTGGTTGATCGTGTTTTAATTATTATTTGTATCGTGGGAGATGCCTCGCATGGGTCCTCGCGTCCCGTTCGCACCTGCCCTTTTGACCTTATCACTTTAAATCACTTTGCACATATATTTCATTTCTTTCTGGTTGTTTAATTTGCTGTTTGTAGCATGTGTAATGGTCAATAAAGCTGTTTAAAAAAAAATCCCTTGTCCAAATGGGTTGGAGCTTGTGCAATACAAGATGGCGGCCACCCAAAGCGGGTATTGAGTGAAGAATGACTGTGGGTGATATTTTTAAAACTGTTATGGTTTTTCGTCCTGGCCCCAGTTGTTCAAAGGCCGGATAACTTTATCCGCTGGATAAGGCACTATTCGGGGTCTAAAATATGCTTCATGTTAAATGTTGTCCAAGGTTTTCGTACACTCCTAAACTAGACTGTGGTTAGAGTGTGCAAATTCGCTTGTACACGACAAAATACTGAAATCTTTGCACAGATTGAAACTGTCGGATAGTGACTTATCCACTGGATAAAGTTATCCGGCCTTTGAACATCTGGGGCCAGTTCCCTATGTAAGAAGAAGGGAACAAGTATATTTAACAATTATTCCATGAGCGCGCGTTGGATATGAGATGGTAAATAGCCAACGAGGTGCGAAGCGCCGAGTTGGCTATAACCAATCTCATATCCAACAAGCACGAATGGAATAATTGTTTTATTAAATTCTCCCCGTTTGGATATTGATGTTGAAGTTTTAAGAATTTTATTTTAAGTAAAAATTTATTTTAAATCAAAACGACCGGATGTTGAGACAACTTCCGACCAAAGCGCGCGAAACTTAATGATCACATAACACGCGCAGCTCATCGCGAACGGAGTTGAATGAAAAATCGAAAGCAAATTAGATCGGACAAAGCCGGACATGAATTCAAGATATGTTCAAGTGTACAAGAAACAACCTTTCTGAGACAAGCATTCAAGTGCCTTTGAAGTTCCAGCTAATCGAAAAGCGTAATAGTTGATCACATTTGAGCAAATGTTTTGCTGTGTGGTGCCGAGCGCAGGAAGGGATCAAGGACGGCTTTTTTTATGCTGAACTGAATTCCTCGCAGATGTGAAAACACTTAAGGCAAGCCGAGTTCAAGTGTACGAGGTACAGCCTTACTTAGACAAGCATTCAGTGCAAGTTTTTAAACTTCAAGGTTATCGAGAAGCGTAAGAACTATGCACATTTGTGCAAATGTTTTGCTGAGTGGTGCTGAGCGACGGAAACGAATATTATGGCCACCGCTCGTACGGATTTCATGGATGAACTTTCGAACTGGAGTCCTCGTAAATGCGTGGAAACGGAAAGGGAGGCATTAAACTCTTCTTAAGAAATTTCTTCGATCGGTTTTAACCTCTTACCGCCAGGATTTGCGAGCCATCCTGAAATTTTTAGAGGTAACCGGTTGTTATAGTTGTTGTTGTTGTTGTTGTTGTTGTTGTTGTTGTTATGTAATCGTTAAATCGTACAATTTTTTCTGATTTTAAAGGAAACTTCGGAGATACGTACCATTAAATAGTGTCATGCCGAGCTTTGTGGCTTTTATTGTTGTCACTGTCCGGTATTTCTTTTCTTTTCTTTTGTTTTTTTTTTCTACATTTTTCCGAAGAAACTTTCGCTTCCCGCCGAAAAAAAATTTAGCTTAGCGACACCTGGGGCATTCGTTTTCCATATGAGGTCAAACTATATGACGGTATATGAGCTGATAACCGAGATTTAGTGAACCAATCAGAACTCTAGAAATGCAATATCCGAGGCTGAGAATTTAATAATTATATATATACTCGGGCCATATTTGACTGTGTGGTGCGTAAAGCCTACAATCTTTTAACAGTGGTAACCTCCAGCATCGCCAATTCTCCCAAATAGATAGCCTGCGAGCAAGCTCTCTTGGGGGTGGATCCTCTTTCCGCCTCCCCCCCCCCCCCCACCCCCAAGAGAGCTTGCTCGCAGGATACCAAATAGATAGATACAGAGATATAGTGAGGCAATAAGTAACCAATGGAGAGAATTGCATTTCTTGCAGTCAGAATGAAATACAGGGGAAAACGACATTTGTCATACGGGTGCTTTTTATGATCCCTGGGCTTTAATCCTTACATTTTCACCTTTCGTTTAGAGACAGAAACCATTTCTACGGTCCTAATATGTATGTGACGGCGGGTCAATGACGGATCGTAATTTTTGGTATGATCTAGACCCGGGGGGCTACTCCCTTATGTGACCTTAACGGGGACGTGCGCCTCTATAGAGTATGGTTTTCAGGGTGTTTTGTCTTGAACGGGGTATCTGTTTCATCACTTTCTGTCTTAAACAGGGTATCCCTACACGACCTAATGGCTTAAACAGATTGTGATTGCCAATGCATTAAAATACAGTAAGAAACTAGTGTATTCTTATTTCATTCTAGTCTTAAAAAGGGAGTGATTTGGGGTTAAGTGTCTTAGAAAGGGCCTGAAAATGTTGAATTCTGTCTTAAACGGGATAGGGAAATCGGAGAATTTTGTCTTAAACAGGGTCAGGGCCGCACCTCCCTATCCAAGCATCTGTTGAGTACCCCCCCCCCCCCCCCCGGATCTAGAGTAACGTTACGCATCACGCGTACGTTTATATCCTTGTACGTTTTTCAATGTTTCGCTGGTTATATTTTTAAATGAAATTAGGGGAAAGCATTTGTTATTCACCTTTCATTTGAAAACAGAAACCGTTTCTTCATTGATTGTTTTTCTATAGTAAACGTGAGACATCTTTATCTATCTTGGCCCGCGAGGTCATAGACTGATTTAGTTGCCAAATTTTCGGTTAAACAAAACTAACCTTGAGGCACTCAGGTTAGCCTAAAAAACACTCCGGTTAGCCTAAAGAGCACTTAGGTTAGCTTAACGGTTAGCAGTTTATGTTGGGGTTGTTCATGCCTCGCATGCCTCGCATGTCTTGTTCATGCCTCGCACGTCTGGCTCGCATATTGTAAACACTCCCCACAGCCCGAAAGCAAAGAACGCGACCGAGAATTTAAAGAATTTGATAACACGACAGAAAACGTAACTCGTACCAGCCTAGTACAAAAAACGAGACCGAGAACAATAACTCGTGGCCCGAAGTCTTATCTGTCGGCCCATCGCGACCCCAAAAAGAAAAAAGAATTTGATAATGCTACCGAAACCTTAACTCGGTCCGCCTTACGGCCCGAGTAATAAAAAACGACATTGTTTATGTTACGTTATTAAAATTCACCAGGCTAGGATGCTGTAATTTTCGGCAATATCGTTCGTTCCCCACTTTTGGTATATGGTGCAATACACCAACATAGTTCAGTAATCTATTTGATCATTATATGTTGAGCGTTGCGAAAGAGTCATTTTTTTCTAGTTCTACCAAGAAGAAAATGTAAGTTCCAAAACTTCAACAATGCCCTTATATTTTGTCTGACAAAGTAAAAAGAACCAAAGTGACAGTGCTGTTTAAAGCATTGCACATGTCCGTAACGTCACCATAAAAACGCGTTCTAAAACATTCCGGTACACGACAGTTTTTTTCATGTTCAAAGCAGAAAGAATAAAAATGATTTGAACATGGCCGTCCTAACACATTAAGAAAACGCTAAGTCACATGACTCTTAACTTAACCCTTTAATCCCAGCTAAGAGTGCCATTTGGCACATAAGGCCACAACTCTGTCAATATTTGACAGATTTCTATAAATTTTTCACACCAAGATGGTTTTGTGAAGATCTACTCATTAAAAGGATAAAAACTTAACCCCCTCCCATATGTGATATGGCTGACCACCCCCATAACTTTTCAACTTTTTCCCCCTAGAAGTTGTGGGTCTTAAGACATCTCTCACATTATGAAGATGTTGATACCTGCAAAATAAGCTATAGTTTAGGGGTATACCTAATATACACAAGGATTGGGACGTTTTTGAAGTTTTAATTTTACGTTTTAAGGCCATTTATTTCAAAGCCATAACTTTTCTCACTCATAATTATATCAGTTATGAAATACACTCATGAGTAGCTTTAAAATGGTATATCATACATGGACATTGAGTTTGTAGACTTGGATCTGGAGAAAATGTCGTATTGCCTTACGGGTGAAAGGGTTAATCATAATTCCTGTCTTTTGCATCAAACAAGAAACGTTTAAAGTGGCTTTCCTATTTGAAAAGCCCACGCGTGACTATTTGACATCACTAATATAAGCAATGAAAACTTTTAATGATTCAGGTATTACTCTAAGTTGAACTCTAGTTTGCTATTCATCTAGGTTGACTTGAAATGCATCACCGCAAGCACTGGAGGTCACTACTACAAATCCCATCTGCCAAGACTGGGTCCCTCTCAGCAGAGCACAAAAAACGGAAACCTACCGGGCTGTTCATCTGAAGAGGATGCTAATACTTTGACAATTCATGACCAGACCGTTGAATCAGCTAATCAAGGTGCTGAGTCATCAAATGACACTTCCTTCATAGATTCCAGTGGCTGTGGCGATGATGACACCCAAAAGGTAAACTTCATATTGATTCCTAACAAGTTCTAAGGCCTTATAGCTCCATCAGCCAAATCTAGCCAAAAAGGTTTATTGTATATATCACTAAATTTTATGTACACAAATTCTTATAATATAGCTATTATTAGCTCGGGTTTCCAATGACAGAGCTGTATATTAACTAAATGTGACAAAATCGTTGATATGTAAGTAATAATAAAAAATGATTCAAAAAAATGATTCAAAAAATCAAATCATGTTTATTATTTCAATGAATATCTAATATTCTAAAAGTCATGGTTATCACCAAATCTACATTACGTAACAAATGGAAAGTAAAAACCTGATTACAGTTAAAATCACAGCACAAAAAAGAAAAGATGCTATAACAGTGTGTATTTTATATCGCCTTTTTCTCTTTGTTACTTTTTAAAACCTGCACCACGCGTGGTCAGCCTATCACTGATTGGGAGAGAAGAGGCCAAGAAGCAAAGGTAAGCCACTCGCCTTTTATACTGAACTAAAAACGATTAAGTACATACAAGACAGTAGTGATACAGGAAACAGTACAGAATGTTAAAAAATTACGAAATCTTAAGACAGGAAAAACATTAATATTTTGGGTTGCTTCACCACGCAATGTTGTTTCAAAAAGAAATTAATTTCATCTGAACTATTGACTGGTTTCTTCAGGTCCCAGTTGTTCAAAGGCCGGATAACTTTATCCAGTGGATAAGTCACTGTCCGACAGTTCAATCTGTGCAAAGGTTTCAGTATTTCCTCGTGCTCAAGCAAATATACACACTCTAACCAAAGCTTAGTTGGGGAGTGTACGAAAACCTTGGAGAACATTTAACGTGAAGTATATTTTAGACGCTGAAGAGTGCCTTATCCAGCGGATAAAGTTATCCTGTCTTTGAACAACTGAGGCCAGAATTATGAATACTTCCTTAAAAAAAATAAATGAATGAATGAATAAATAAATAAACAAATCGTTTTTATGTCACGTTATCGGTTTCAGAAGTCTAGAAAAGCACTTCATGAGGAAGCAATTGCTGGGCAGTTGGAGGCTGTTCAAGTGCTTCTTGATAATGGGGAAGATGTAAACCAAAGAGATAAGGTATTTTTTTCTGTTAATAGTAGTTATTATCATTTTTTGATTGCTTGTTTGATGTTAACAGCGAAAGCTTTATACTCTAAACAAGGTAGATTTATTTATCTATTCATATTTTGATGCATTATGTCACATTATTCTGTCTATTTCAACACCGGGAAATTCCATCCTTCTTATCGAGCCATTAACATTTTTTTTCCAGTTTTCGTTGACTCCTCTCCATTTGGCTGCTTGGTACGGACAGGAATCTGTTGTTAATCTGTTATTAGAGCACGGTGCAGATGTCAACGCCACAGATAGAGTAAGCATAAAACAATTTGCTAAAAAAATAACTAAAGGAGGAGTTTTCAACACAGATCACCATGCCAATTCTTTTTTGCATTCTTGATGTTCCAATGGTTAAAGCGGTTTTTCTGTTTCTGCAATTTTGTGCTTTAAGCCAAAACACAAAAGAAAAAACATGTCAGGGTTTTCGATTGCATGGTCATGCTAATGGCTTCCAAGGAAAACATTTTCACAATTATCAAATCTTTCTATACAGCTTGTTTGAATGTAAGTTAGCCTACTCTCCCCCCATTCTTGAGCATTTGATGAAAAGCTAACAAATTTTAGTCCTTTTAATTTCACCTTCTGAAAAAAACCATCACTTCAAAATAGCTCTCGTAAAACAAACCAATGCCACCCATAAACATGTTTAACTGTCCAATCAATGCTTGGCACCCAATACAAGGCCTCTTGTGTTATCAGAAACAATAGGTGTCTTCGTCATTTTCTTTCACTGTCGGCCGTCGACGTTGTAGAGGTTCTTATCACTGGCAAAACGACAAGTGCACGACAAGCGAACACACCAAGAAGCTAGGTTAAGCTTAGGTAACGCTATTCTTGGCAAAATTCTAGGACTTCAATCTAAAAATTGCAAAGAAAACTGGATTTTCTGGAACAATAATCATTTTTCATTAAAATGGACCATTTTTTCACAAAAAAAATATACACCGTCATATCATCTTGGATTGGATTTGTAATGAGCTCAAGGTTTACGGTTAATACCATAAATTAAAGTCAACCTCCCTCTTCTTTCTTCCATTCCTCCCCTATCTAAATTGGATTATTTCTGCCCCTCAGTTTCAGAAAACAGCTCTGCAGAAAGCTGAACGCCATAATCACCAACCGATCATACAAATTCTCAAGAGGCATGGTGCAACTCCCAGTTTTCAACAACCGGTGAGGCATTCATAGTTAGATACACACTAATCTTGCACCCAGGTCTCACTGCAGGTTTGGAAATGTGACCGTGGAAGATCTGGGTACGAGATTAAGTACCTAGTGAATAGATTATCTTTGCCTGGTTATTCTTTAGAGACTACATCATTACATTTCTTACAAAACCAAGCTTGGAATAAATTAGAAAATACCCTATCATTTTCAGCAAAACGTCAAGAGAAATGTTGACTGTAAATTTAGGTTTTCTCGGAACTGGCTCATAAAACTAAATAATAGCATGTTTTCTTTTTTCATCATAGCCCAGCCTTATATGTCTTTCCAAAATGGCTGTTTTAGCAGCTGACCCAGTCTCGGGATTCAATCTGCTCCAAGCCAGTGTCTATGAGGGAATTTATGCCACCGTAACAACTCTTAACATCTTTCTTGATAACTTTCCGAGAGAGATGAATTTCGAATCAACCGCAAATAACGCTAAGATTTCGCCCTCAAAGACTGCCTGTGATATCTTTTCGACGTTTAAAAAGCGGCACCATGCCAAGATAAAGGAACTTTATGAAGAGACATTACAGAAGTATGGGACCTTGGCAGAGCTACACCGATGCGGAGACAAAAATGATGCAGAAAAGGCCGTGGAACTCGTATTGAATCACGGTATGGATGTCAACATTGCTGCAATGGGCAATCGAACACCTTTACTGTGGGCGAGTCTGCGTTGTTCAGGTGTTTTCATTAAAACACTTATTGATCTTGGAGCTGATACGAACGCTCAAAGAGAAGACCAATGTACGCCTCTAATAATGGCAACTTACTGGAATAACTACATGGCTGTACACTTTCTTGTCCAGGCTGGAGTTGGTACAGACTACATCCAAGATGAGGGTTACTCGGCGCTGCACATCTCCGCCAGGGAAGGATTTGTTAACATCACAAAGCTTTTGATAGAAGCCGGCTCCAATATTAATTTGCAAAGCAACAGTGGAATAACTCCACTTCATCTGGCAGTTCAAAACAGACACAAACATCTTGTCAAAACTTTGCTTGAAAGCAAGGCTGATACGTGCATCCGTGATAAGTACCAACGAAAAGACAATATATTTCTAGTACGTGGCAAAGACAAGGGAAAACGGGCCTGGCATTACGTTGAGGTAAAGAAGGCTACATCCGGATTGTTCCACAAGAAGACGAAAGATGGCAGCATAGACGTGGCTAATTTTGGCACTGTTCTTGCTTCAGGATGGGGAGAAGATCCACCAGCCAACAAACAAAAAGAAATTCTTATAGTTGACGATAAACCTACCGCAGAGAGGAAAAACAAAACAGCACTACATATTGCCTGTAAAGTGGGCGATGAAGAAGTCATCAAACTCTTGGTAGAACACGGGGCTGACATCAATGCCCGCGATGGTGATGGTTTCACTTCTCTGCACTTGGCAGCGATCCATGGTAACATGCAAGTTGTGAAAAAGCTTGTTGAGCTGAAAGTTGATGTCAGTTTGACTACAGCAGATGGAAAAGATGCAGCCGATTATGCACAAATGAACAAAGAGTCGGAAATTGAAGAGTATCTCAAGTCTAAGAGAAGTTCGTTTAGAAAATTTGTGAATATTTTTTCAAGAAAATGTTAACAATGTAATCATCAGCGCTACTACTTTACATAGCCTTGTTGCTGATACCGCTTCACGTTAAGTGAAAAAAATGATATGAGATTGTTGCTATCGTGGACAATGCAGATACCTTTTCACATTCTCAATGAGTGACTTTAAGAACTATCATTTCAGAGACAGAGCATGGATTTCGTTGTTTAAGTTCTGACTATTGGACACTTTTAAAGCAATTGGGCCCAGAGGGCCCATTGTCTGGAATTTGCTACCTAAAGCCATCAAGGATGCTTCCTCCCTACAGCTTTTCAAACAAAAACTTAGGCAGGCCTCAAGGACATTAGATCGTATTCAATTCGAAAAGGAGGCCTGTGTGATAACATCAAAGTAAACGGATTTTTTATATTTCTAAGTTCTTGAAATTTCTTTAGACTTGTACATATATTTAAGTAGTTTTTTTAGTTTCTGGCAGGTCCACACTAGCCTTTGGGTTGCCACAAACCGACCTGCCTCAACAAAAATTATATGTATGTATGTATGTATGTATGTATGTATGTATGTATGTATGTATGTATGTATGTATGTATGTATGTATGTATGTATGTATGGATGGATGGATGGATGCATGCATGCATGCATGCATGCATGCATGCATGCATGTATGTATGTATGTATGTATGTATGTATGTATGTATGGATGCATGCATGCATGCATGCATGCAAACCGAAGAAATGTTTGCACTAGTCTATCAAACATTGAATACGTTGTCTATGTGGATGTGCACTTAATGCTGCAAAGTAGCTTACAGACACTGCACTCAAATAACCAGAAACAAATTAAACACAAGGGCTGCATCAGACTTAATACACCGTAGCATTAACACGAGAAAAGTACTTTTTTCTCCTCTGTAGTTGCTGTTATGCTTTCTTTATCGTGGTTTGCAAGTGCGGCCAAAAGACGCAGAAATAAGCACAAGCATAAGAACATGATACCATTTCTTGAAGAAAGTTGTACTCTTGTTTCAAGGGTGTTTAACGAGCACGTTGGATGAGTTTAATGACTTGCACAATACGTCCTGTGTGGATTTTAAGGTCGAAAATAAAAACACTTTGGTCCGGAAAGACCTCATTTGCACTGCTGGTATGCAGTAGCTATCAACGTTATCAACGTGAATTAACTCCAGCTAGTGGTCATAGCGAGACTTAAGGCCGCAGGGGGTGAATTTTAAGTCCAACGTGCTAGTCATTCGGTCAGGCAGCCTCTAGTTGAAGGCATGTACATGGGACTGTAGACTGTTCACAATCCCCCTGTTTTTCCGTGGGATTCTCGAGACCGGTACGCTTCGATGGAATCGCCGCCATCTTGGTTTGTAAAAGCGAGCGCGATCTGGGGAGAGTGTCTAAACTACCGAGGGGAGCGGGAGTGGGTGTTAGTATAGTCGGGGAGAGGAAGCGAAAAAATATTTTTCTATTTTTCCCGTCGCCTCCCAACTCCGCTCCCCTCCCCTCGGTAGTTTAGTCACTCTCCTCAGATCGCGCTTGCTTTTACAAACCAAGATGGCGGCAGCTCCATCGAAGCCTACCGGTCTCGAGAGTCCCACGGAAAAATAGGGTGACTGTGAACAGTCTAATGGGACTAAGAAATTGATACGTTTGAATATAAAAAATCAAGCGGATATATCAAGTTAAGATTTAAGTAGGGTTCCGAGGCCGGTTGGCTGGAAAACCGATTATAGCAAATCCACAATTACACCTTAACCTAGGTTTTCATCTTGCTCTTAAGAAATGTTTTTAAAAGCAAATTTTAAGCTAACGGTGAAAAAAAAAATTCTTTGTCAAATTAAAACTGCAAGACAAAATTCTTTTGGAAAAATCTTTTTTGCTTAGTGATTAAAGTCAAATTAAAGTTCACGTTAACCCAGGATGATTTCTGAACAATTGGACCGGGCTCCAACGACTTCCCCTTTTGGACCCTGCGTTAAATGTTGAAAGCATTATAAGCGAACAATGCATTATAAGCAAATGGTAAGGTCGATGTTTGAAGCCAGTAATGACGAAATTTTGTGAGATCTTAAATTTGCAAACGACGAAAACTGTTTCTCCAATACCTAAAGCCTTTTTTCTGTGCAACATATCAATCAATCAATCAATCAATCAATCAATCAATCAATCAATCAATCAATCAATCAATCAGTCAATCAATCAATCAATCAATCGAACTGTTTTGCCAAAACTACAGCGTTAATTATGTATTTTCTCTTTTTGTTTAAACATAGCTCAGCCTTATGTCACTTTGCAAACATGCTGTGCTAGAAGTTGACCAAACAACAGGTTTCAATCTACTGCAGGCCGCCGTCTTCGAGGGACATTACGACACAGTTGTAACCACTGGCATCTTTGTTAACGACTTTTTGAGAGAGATGACTTTGGGACCTACAGTAAATAACGCAAGGATTTTTGCGCTTGAAACTCCTGATGATCTCTTAAGCACGTTTGATGAACAAGTACATAGCAATATAAGGACATTTTATGAAGAAGAAGTTGAGAAGGTTAAATCTTTGACAGATCTACATCGATGTGGAGACAACGATGATGCGGAAATGGTCGTTGAACTTGTGTTGCACAACGGTATCGATGTCAACGTTGCCGCAAGAGGCAATCGCACCCCTTTTCTGTGGGCGAGCTCGCGTTGTTCGGGTGTCTTTCTGAAAACACTTATTGACCTTGGCGCGGACACGAATGCTCAAAGAGAAGATCAATGTACGTCTCTAATATTGGCAACATACTGGAACAATTACATGGCTGTTCGCCTTCTTATCCAGACTGGGGTTAAAACGTTTGACTCTGCATTGCATATTGCAGCCATGAAGGGGTTTGCTAATATAGCGCAGATTTTGATAGAGGCAGGTTGTGGTGTTCAACTGCAGAGCAGCACTGGCAAGACTGCCCTTCATCTGGCAGTTCAAAACAAACACAAACACGTTGTCAAACTTTTACTTGAAAACAATGTAGATGTGAACATTAGAGATACGTATGATCCAAAAAACAAGTTATATCTTGTAAGAGGCACAAAAAAGGAGAAAACGGTCTGGAACTATGTTGAAGTGAGGAAAGTTTTAACCGGGCTGTTTGATAAACGTGTCAAAGCAGGCAGGATACACTTGGCGAGTTTTGGTACTGTTCTTGCGTCAGGTTGGGGAGAAGGTCCACCTGACAGCATACGAGAAGAAGTACGGGCAAGAGTTGATGCTCAAGTTACCACGGAAATGAAAGACAAGACAGCGCTTCATTATGCCTGCGATGTCAGCGACTTAGAAGTCATTGAAATGCTATTAAAGCATGGTGCAGACAGCAATGCTTGTGACGCAGATGGCTTCACTCCTCTGCAAATGGCAGCAATCCATGGCAACATGCAAGTTGTGAAGAAGCTTGTTGACTTGAAAGTTGATGTGAGCTTCACTACAGCAGATGGAAAAGATGCCGCAGATTATGCGCAGTTGAATGAAGAGTCAGACATTGAAGAGTATCTCAACTCTAAGGGAAACCGGATCAGAAAACTTTGGAATAAACTTATACGAAAAGTTTTAGCGATGTGACCTCGGTTCGTACTTTACACGAAAACGATTAACACCTTCCAAGCATTTATATGAATTTAACTTCTTCGGCTATGAACAATACACTAACTGTTCACTCTTGTCAATGACTTCCTTAAAAGTTCATGCCTCAGAGAAAAGGCGTAGCTTTCTTTGTTTTGAAGCCTCGATCTTGGAACTCTAACATTTAAAATCTGAGAAATAAGTGTTTCCTTATTCTTTTGTTTAGATTCTGTTAGTATGTTGTTGCTTGTCACTTTTGCTTGCTACAATAAAAGCTAAAATAAATGTAAATGGCTGTGTCTTGTTCCCAGGCGTGGCATTGTGGGATTTTTAAAGGAGGAAGCTCTGTCCCATTAAGCTTCGCGCGCTCATTTTCCCACCATTTAGCAGCAAAGTAAACGAAACATTGGAACAATTCAGGGACGAAATGCAGTTGGGTTCTCACTGATTGAATATTATACTTCACAATTTTTTTTATTAAAACATTTTTTATTGTCGAAGTTTGCCCTAAGAGAAAAAAAACCTCATCGAGAGGGCGCACTTCGAAATAACATTTTACACAATTTTATAGATAAGATCACAAGAAAAGCTAAAAATTTAATACGTATAGCACAGTGTTGGTCCATTCGTCCACATTGTCTGACCGCACTTAATGACCAATAGGATTGCCATGTATATTAATTGAATAATGAATAATAACAAAAGCTATAAGAATGAAATGAGCTTCAAACGATTAAAACTGGCCAACCTCATTTGACTTTGACTTTAAAACATCTACTATGATGGTATACAAACACAAAATCCCACCCCGTTTGTCAGAAAGGAACGTGAACGAACAAACAAACAAGAACACAGAAATACCATTCAACCAATACAAGACAAACAAAGCTCGTTTCTTAGGATTATCGGTTTGGTATCTTCTTAGGTAATCAAAATTTCCAAACAAACGCTTTGCCTAGTTCATGTCTTTTATCATGGATATCTGTTTTTGCGCAGTTGTGGTTCGGTTATGTCTCAACGTTCTTATCCGAGGGTGCCCCTTGTTTGATCAACCGTCGTTCTCCTAAAATGCTGTCTCTAGGGGTTTCTGTTCTAGTATGCCATACATATACCTGGTGAGATAAAAACCAAGACATTACAAAAAGGACACTCTATGAGTTCTTACAAGAATCGTAAATGCAATTCGCTGAGGAAACTAAGTGCAGGTTCATTTTTATCGCCTTGCCCAAAGTCACATTACTCAGCGGTTTTCCCCCTTGCCTGGTGTCCAGGCCCCCATTGAACCCTACGGAAGCTATTCCACCGGCGTTGAGGACAAATGCAAAACGTTATGGAAAATTCAGTGAGTTTTTAACTTTCCCAAATGCGTATCTAAGATCAGAAAATAATAAGAACTTTAAAAAATATATTACTCAGTTGTGATTTAAGAGGGCAATATAGCATAACGTTTATGAAATGGGGAGTGTTTTCATGAACGAGTTAAAAAGGAGAAACATACATATCCATACACCTAGATAGACCGCTAACAATACAGGAAAACCTATGGTTGGTAGCTGATTGTTTGGATCTTAGGATTCAGGTGCGTAACACGTGCCCTTAAACTGGGTGTGGTCCGAAAACATGAGTGAGTTTCACGTAGTAAACGGAAAGAAATAAATAGAAAAAGCTATTGGATCGAGATATAGAATTTTTAAAAAGAGGAAAATTTCTGGTTGGTGCTTTTTACTTACCTTGCTGCAGTTAGGTGTGACAGGTTCCAACTCCTTAACAGTAGTTATTTGAGCTAACAAAGAAGATTCTAACATTCCCGCCCTCTTCGGTGCCAGAAACTCAGCTTTAGGGAAATCGATTAGAAATTTTTTAATATTGACAGCAAAAGCAGCCATGTCTATTGGAAAAGGGCGAAATAGACCCCAGTTGGCATGGAAACCAATAACTCGACCGGCTTTACATAGGGGACCTGCCCAACGGACGCCCCCAGTGAAGGCCACTGGCCAAACGCCGACACCTTGAATCCAGCGCATCTGAAGATAAAACAGGAAAAGCGTGATGTTATACATTTGAATCTCTGTTTGCTTCTTCAAAGGCATAGAGGTCTGCATTCAAACTACGATTATAGAGGAAATATCTAATAATTCATCAATTCATAAAAAAAAACCAGGAAAAATCCCACGCGCCCGGGGCACGGTACACGTTAAAATCCCTGGGGTATTGGAGGAACTACAACAACTACAAACCTCATCAAATATTCGACTGTCATATGTATTATCATCATCAGCAAAATACACCACACCAGGGGTCTCGTGAGGATCAATGTTATTCCTTATCCACTCAATACCAAGGTTCCTCTGTATCACCCCCCGGGGCTTGAGTCGTCGTATTTCGTTTTTACGCCGTCGCAAGGTGTCAGGTGTCCTCACATTTAGATGCGTGTATTTCAGACCTGAATTTCTCAGAAAATTGGTCACCAAGACTGTTTTGTTCACAGAATCTTCAACAACAATCCAGTGAAGCTTTCTCACGGGTTTAAAGGCTTGAGAGAGGCGCGTCAGCTCAGCTTTTTGTACAAAGCGTTTAAACGTAGGAGTAATAACAAAGACTGTAGGCAAGTTGGCATCATCCCAGTGCAAGTTTGATTGTTTCGATTGATGTCTTACTCGATCATTTGCACGGAGCTCACGAGATAACCGAAGTAGATTGTTTTTAAGCTCTTCTTCGGTTTTTCTGGCTTTTATTAAGTTTTTGATTAAAGTCTGTTCTTGAGTTTTCATTCGCTGTAATTTGTCATCTATGTCCTTTCTTGTAAGAACCTTTCCTGATAAGCCGTTAAGTTCCTGTTTCTTGTTCCATTGTTCCTCTGTCTCGCTTGCTGATTCTGCCACAGAAAGTAATTAGAATTTTAGTGTGGAGTCCTACGTTGTCGTTCTCTGGCTCGTCACGCACTCCTCCTCTCCTCCCCATGCGTGACGTGACGTAACTAGCGTCACGCTACACCCTACTGTTCCTTTGAGTGGAATATCTGTTGGGAAAACATTACCTGTCTCACTTGGCCTCAAAAGTTTCGGATTAATTTGCAAAGAAAAACTAGCGATTTCTTTGGCGAAATATCACCTCAAACTTTTGTTACCCTGAAAAACTAATCCCTTTTGTTCGCGGAGGGGTAAATACTCGTTTCAAGTGCGAAAAAAGGCCAGCTAGTATTTCGGAAAGTCAAAAACAGCTCCGAAATTCGGGAATAAAACTCTGTTCCCTTATAATTTGTGCGCGTTTGAAATCCGTTCGTATTCTTAAGCTCGACCTTTTTTTAAGAAACTCGACTGACCGTGGGGAAAAAAAGAATACTATTATGCCTTCAATAAATTTTGTCGAAGTCAACAGATTTTAAGGGATCCAGGTTCATGCGGAAGAATTTAAAAAAAATCAATCGATCAATCAATCAATCAATCAATCAATCAATCAATCAATCAATCAATCAATCAATCAATCAATTAATCAATCAATCAATCAAACACATGGACGCCGTTCCCCTGTACCCGTCCACGTTAGCTTAGCTTGCGAACACGCTCCTTTATTTGGGCGAGTGTCTTACGCGAGCAGAAAAGCCGTACATGACCTTCCTGTGACATGTAATGGTTCATAACCCATAATGGGGAGCTTGTTCCAGGTTACGCCAGCTTCTGACTAGTTCCCAGTTACCTCTCCAGAGAAGCGCAAGGGCTAATGAGACACTTTCCTTTTCCCAGTTTCCCTTGCCTCTCGTCCTTATAAGCATTAACGATAGCAGTTAGTATTAGCCTTTTCCGCGTATTGATGATTTCACGTATTATCACTTTTCTTGAATTCTATCGAAGAGATTTACTAACCTTCAGGCAACATGCTATCAATTTCTCGTAAATTTACTATTCTGCGAGGATGATCTAACTCGGGTACGGCGTCATCTTTAAGTATAAGATACGCGAAAATACTAAGAAGAACCGCGAGAACCACAAGCTTCGTACATCTTATTCTGTTCATTCTCTTCTCGTTCAACTTGTGTTCACCATTTCCGTTTCACTATGGGACTGAAAAAGAAAGAAGAAACTATTGAGCATTTCTTTCCTGTTGTGCTGTTTATTTTGCTGTACGTAGAAAGTTGTTATAACTTTTGAGTCTGGGAATGAAATTGCAAAGTGTGACCATTTAATTGAAAGTACTGAGCTGCACTTTCTAATGGTTATAATTCTTGAGTCTGTGGATGAAATCATAAAGTCGTTCGTGATCAATTGAAAGTAATGAGCTGTATTTTCCTGTGAAGCTGTTTTCTTAAGTTGTACTCCCCTTTAAGGTGGCTATAGCTTTTGTGTCCGTGGATGAAATCCTGCAGTGTAACCTTCCTTTCTTTCCAGCAGAACTGTTTATTATGATATGAATTATGCCAGCTGAGGTGGTCTTAATTGTTGACCAGATGAAATTCTAAGGCTTGGCCATGAGCGGAAGTATCAAATCTCGTCAACTCCTGGAAGTTTTCTTTCTCGACTTTAGGCAAGACTTAAGATTCTATAACTGACATAAACAACTCTAAGCATCATTGGTTGATTTCTTTATCTTTAGAAATATAAAACAAAAACGTAAAACAATGGACAAGATCATTTGAACAACGTCAAAACAAAAACTATAATATATTTACCAGAATGGTTCACTCACCTATAAATCTATGGAATTCGTCTGTTTTATTGGATCGGAACTACTCCAGAAAATCCTCATTTTCCAAGTACAATATATCTTGCTAAATTGCTACCGGAATATCGGTAAAATGCATTGAACCATTTTCAGAGCGGCCATCAAAAAAAGTACAGCAGTCTTTATTTTACAAAGCAGGATTTTTTTTCAATGCAGCACCTGTCGTGGGTTCTTTGTGTCATGTCTTCGAACCTAACGTCCAGGCGGGTGCCAACTTGTCAACCAGAGGCTGCGTTCGGCCGTTCAGTCCATTTGAGCAGTGGTCTGGAAACGCCGCTGGGCAAATGAAACGCTGCGTCATGGAGTAGAAATAACCCACGTGCCAATCACGTACCCAGAGTCCTCAGGCTCTTAAGCCAGCGGTTGGTCACTAGGAGAGACTCTGAGGAAATCGAAAAACAATTTTTTTTTTGATTGGCTGCTCTCTAACGGCTTGCATTGTTTTACCGTAGAAACGTCTTTTAATTCAAGTAAATTGTAGGTTACCGCTTTATCATCTTTTTACTGTTGGATTTTCCGTGTAAATTTTCAGTTTAGTTTTCAATTCTCACAATAAGCGAGGTTTGTCACTTATGTTAAATGAATTGCGTGTAGTTATTCGCCCTGCTACTTCGTCAAGTTGTTCTTTTCTCCTTTCAATCCAACCTTGTTGATGCCCAGGCTCAGAAAGAAACCAAAACAAAAACGAAAGTTGTTAAAATAAAGGTCTCATTTCAAAAGTTCTACAACTTCCACTTTTGCGCCGGTAAAACCAGCATTATTTGAATAGGATGTTTCGTTGAAAGCATGAAGGAGAGACTATGACGGGTACCAGTTTTAAAAGGAACTGAAAGACCGGTTCTTTTATGCAAATTTAATTATTTCCTTGTTAAAGAAAGGGATCCATGTGCTCTGAGCTACAAAGAAAAGACCAAATCAAACGAAAGAATGTGTGATATAGGTCTCTTTAAAAACAAAAACGTTCGGATTGCAAGCAGGTTATAAACACAACGAAATGTTACACGGTGGGGGATATTCACTATCTACGTAAGCCCTTTGCACATGAATCACACAGACGACCCGGCAAAAAATTTCACGCACGGATCACTACGATTAGAAAACATTTAACGAGGGTGAAATAATTGGTGGTGGTTAAGGAGTTACTAAGATCAACTGGAAGTTACTGCACGGAGATTCAAACATCTATCGCTTTGGTATTCAACAAGAGGTTATATAATATGGTAAGTAGCTGAGTGTCGTTCACTTTTGACTTTCAGTTTTTCCAATTTATTTACAACTTGACTGAAATTACCTCACCAGCTTGCAAACGTTTTGAAAAGTAAACAAATTTGTTAGTTTGTTATTTTAATTGTCGTTATAGTGTTTTTTATTAAGTTTTTTTACCGTAGAATTTTAATTCTACGTTATGTCAATTATATGTTTTCGCTTGACTTGTCCCAATGTTAATTCCTCGCGAGCTTTTTGAGTCCATTGGGATAAAATCTTAAAATGTGACCATTAACAGATAAAAGCTCTTCAGGAGGAATTTTCGTTGGCATTTCAGGGCTGGCAATGTTTTTTGACGACACATTTTGCCGACTTTGGTCAGATCTTTCAATCTCAGACTCAAAATATTAGTTCTCTAAACGATCAGTTTCTATGTTCTCATCACCCAACTGCTTAGTGGAATACTTGATATTGTATAGAGAAAGTGGATAGTGATCATCCATAAAGCAAGACATTTTATTTGCTACTGTTGTTTCGTTGGTAATTTTTCTCGATTAACGAAACGGCTCTTGACACGTCGTTTTGAATCGAATAAGTTTACATTTATAATTTTTTCCTGGTCTCACCAAACCTTGCAATACCCTGGTACAGAGAAGAAATGTGCTAAAATGTAAAACGCACGTGCAGAGCGATTGTTTTTGCTCATTAATTCTATTGTTTTGCGGCGTTTTCGTTGCCGTCGCCGTCGTCGTTGCTTAAGCTCCCTATGGGGAATGTGAACGCATGAAAAGTACTTTTCGTTTCTCATTCTGAAATTTAAAGCCGCCCTTAGGGCGTTAGCTCCTGGACAGTTCGGCCACATTACACAAACTAAAAATGAGTAGAAAGCGTCGTGAATTTAGTTTGAAAACTCGAAGCTAATTCAGTTAAGTCCCGTTCTCGTTGGCGTCGTCGTCGTCCCTGGACGCCGACATTTTGATTCTGACCGGACATAATGACTTTTTAAGCTGGAGCGAACGTTGTAATTGCAAAAGCAGCCTAGATTTCATTCCAACTGTCTTGTAAGTGGTTTTCTTTCTTTTAAGTATTCCTTGTGTTTCTTCTCATTTTTCTGCTGTTCTTGGGTCTTTTGACTGCAGATATAACACACGATGTCTGGTCACGTGACCTTCTATCACACCCGTTTTATGTTTATAGTGAACGTTCAAAATAAAATTGTTGTGTTGCTTTAATTGATTTTGTTGTTGTTATTGCTATAGAAAATGCCACCTTTAATTATTTTCAATAACTTCAATTTAAACAATTTTCAGATGGTTCGCGGTGTAATCAAATACGCCATGTTCCTTGGAGTTCTTCTAGGAATTGTCGTCATAACAAAAATTCTTCAGGGAGTTCTTGAAAACGCAAGTATTAAAGGTGAGCGATGATTCATTAGTTATAAATCAGTAAGAAATTTCTCACGTTGTGCACAGATCCACAGCTAATTAATGAGAAATTCTGACACTGAATTTGCTGAATTTTCATCGAAGTTCAGCGTTCATTCCATAAAAGTGATTAAGAAATTAACAATAATTAAAACTACCATGTAGCCGAGCAACAACCACTTCACACGTCACTAACTAACCCTAAGCCGCTGGCTGTTCAAGTTATAAATCAGAAACTTGATGCTCAGCGAAACATTCTTGAGTAGTACTTCCTTAATTAAAGACAATGAAGATTATAAGGTCTTGTAGATCTTGCACATTCAATCGTTGAATAGTTCTCAATGCAACAGTAGATAAATGCTACGCAAACAATTTGTTTTGAGACCGCAACTCATAGATACATGTATTCGATTACAGTGCTGACGTGCATCGCAGTCAGTAACAGCTAGTGTTAGAATGCTTATGTAGTAACTTACTTTGAAGGAAACACTGCCCTTGGATTTACAATTTTCCCACTATTTCTAACTGGTACCAACATTTTCTCTCTTTAGGACAATACTTTAGTCATTTCGAGAGTCGATTGGTTAGAAGACATCCTTCAAACACTGAACTCCCACCGTCTTCTTTGTCGACCAACGTCCAACTACAAGATAACGAATCCACGAATCAGCTGCTTTTACCAATTAAAACTGGAAATGAAGAACAAATATTAGTTGAAAAGGAACTCCGTGCGAAATTAAGAGAATTAGAAGAAAAGATAGCTTTGCACAAATCTGGTTGGGATTCCAAACTCCCGACAATTTTTATAATTACACCAACTTATAGGCGTTTCCTCCAGAAAGCGGAGCTAACACGCATGGCACTAACTTTAAAACATGTGAAAAATTTGCACTGGATTGTTGTAGAAGACTCTCACGAGAGAACAAACCTTGTTAAACGGCTTTTAAGTCATTCTGGTTTAAAGTATACTCATCTTAATGTGCGAACTCCAGTGGAAATGAGACGTGGTCGTAATAAGCCGCGGTGGACCAAGTCAAGAGGCGTAGAACAGCGGAATATAGGAATCGAATGGCTTCGTAACAATATCAACGCTAATGAGACAAAAGGAGTGGTTTATTTCGCTGACGATGATAATACTTACGACATCCGATTGTTTGAAGAGGTAAGGATTACGGATAACCCTAATCCTATTTGTTTAGCTAAAAACATTCACGAACTTTAAACAAACTTACATTGTTTACAAAGAAATCTTAAAGAATCTGTCTTCTAAGCAGGATAACGATCAAAACATGTTTTACGCTCAATACCAACAGACGTTATTGCCTAAGTGGGAATGGATAATACCACCCTGGTCTTAGACTATATGAATATATGAACTTTCTCATTTTAATATTCTTTGGGGAGCAGGAATGACGCAGTGTTGACATAGCTCGCCTTTCATCATCTGGTCCCAGCTTCGAACCCTGGCCCCGGATTCTTAACAGGGGTTGAAGTTGTCTTTCTCGTCTTCCCTCGAGGGTCTATCCTTCTAAAACTCTTTCGTGTAATCAGTCAATGTTAAGCGAAATGGCTTGTTAACTGGGGTGGAATGTTTTGTTCTTATCGTCTTTCTAGGGTCTGTTGGCCTAAGACTGTTTTGGGTAATTAATGTTAAGTTAAGTGGTGTTTTAAAATTTTACTCAGATGCGGAGTATAAACTCAGTTGGAGTGTGGCCGGTAGCGTTTACAGGAGCGGCCAGATGGGCGGGTCCCATCTGCAAACACGGTCACGTGGTAGGCTTTCATACCAACTGGAAACCATTCAGGACTTTTCCTATTGACATGGCGGCGTTCGCGATAAACTTGAAAAGGCTGCTGATCGAAAGACCGGAGGCTCAGTTTGATCCGGACATCAAACCGGGATTCCTGGAGACTTCGTTTCTTGAGCAGATCACGACCATGGAGGAGATGGAACCGCGAGCGGATAACTGTTTAAAGGTAGGCCAGCTTCACTTATGCAATGTTCAGCCATTTAAATTCAACATTATCGGATTTTTAAGTCTCTAGAAATGCACCTAATCTTGAATCCGAGTGCTTTCAATAAGACAGACCTTCTTTTCATTGTCATATAACTTCATGTTTGACAGAATTATGTGTGTTTTAGTGAGAATTAAGGTAAGGGGACACCTTGTGATGTCAACCATACAGTTTATGCATCTTATTAGCGTGCATCTCTTTCCAGTTTACGCAACAAGTCCGAAGGGTATTATGGATAGTTTTTAATCTTTTGTAATTCCGCTGTATTTTCACGGGTGCCAGTGCCACATATAGCATAGGTGAAAATACCATAAATATTTGCCTCTATGGTTTATTTTCTGTAAGGCTAACCCATAGCTGAGTTTGGCAAATTCATTAATAAATTACCCATGTCACCTTGCGGTGTTTTCCTATAAGTTTGCCGTCAACGTTAATTGAAATACAGTAGTGTATAAAATATTTTTAAGTTACACCATGCATATTGTGCAAGGTCACGCAGGATGAATCTACAGGGGAAGTCACCTTTTCGCACGCTAAATTTACGACATCATTTCATGAAACGCCATGTCATCACGCAAGATTAAGCTAAGTAGCGTTATGATATGTCCTATCACACGAGACCCTGTTACCCTGCTGGGTAACACCGTATTACTCGAAGTCACGCGAATTTACCGGAAGTCACGCCAGCCAACTGACAAACAATTGATGCTTAAATTTGATGGTCTGCGGACATCTGTAAATAAAAACTCAATTCAATTGCTCAACGTAGTAACCCAAGTAAACAAAGAAGAAATACTTAAGTGATTAAATAGTCAGTAACTGTCACATTTTTACAGATCTTTCTTTCAAAATTCGACGGTGTTAATGAATTTCTTTTATTTTTTATTAGATATATGTGTGGCACACGAGGACAGAGACACCGATTGTCAACATCAATGGAGAGAAACAGCTCATTAAGCGAGGAAAACCTTCCAATCCTGAAGTAGAAACATAACTCAAGTTGAAATGGAAATTCTTTACCTCACAAACTGATGTTAGTTCAATAATCTGTTTTTGGATCAAGACCCTCCAGACAAGGATCATCATAGCATATAAACTTCTGTTTCTGTCACAATGACTCAGTAGCTCTCCATAGAGTTTAATGGGGAAAATTCTAAACGTATTGAGGTTTTCGATCATTCTTTTTTAATATCATAGATCTAGCTAAACTCACACTCTTTTTTACGAGGGGAACGATGAAAACAGGGTACACCATTTTAACAGTTAAACGGATAATAGCTTGATAGGAAAGGTGTATAAAAGAGTGCACGAACGTCAATGAGTCGAATTTTTTTGTCTTTGTCATAATGTTTATTCTTGGTCAGTCTTGTGAACCCCTGAAGACGAGAAAAATTTCAGACTTCCTTCGAATTCATTGAAATGAAAACATTGTTGTAACTTGTTTATCAGTTTAAATAAAGTTTGTTTTTGATATTTCGATTCGTGACATTTTTCAAACAGTGATCTTTTAATCTTTGAAGCAACATAAATTATACGTCACAGAGATTTTTTTTCAATTCCCAAACTGGGTTAAAAATGGTAAATTTTTGGGTTATATTTAAATTTGTGATTTCAGTGGGTCGAGGTAAGCGATCCATTATAACGCTGGGAATTTCCCAAACTGGGAAAGTTCTACCAAAACCAATCTTGGGTTTTTTAAAACCCAACATATTCAAAGTATTTCCCCAAAATTGGGATACAAGAGAAAGCACTGTATTTCCCGATAAAAAACCATTTATAGGACACTGGGAGACAGCTACTTCCCAAAATTATCCCCCCAAAAATAATTTCTTGTCCCAGGTTTTCCCCAATAATGGAAAATTTCCCATTTAATTCCCAACTGGGAATCTTGGAAAGTTTCCTGTGGCGCGCGCACGCGTAATTGTAAAGTCGGACAGTTTTCAAACTTTCTGCGCATGTGTAGTTCCCATGCGATCCGTTCTCCTCCCTACAGATTCACCCATTTTTGAATGTCTGCCACCGAATAAAATAAAACAAGTCTCTAGGGAAAAGAACAGCCATATGATTACCAAACGACCATAGGGCTTATTCCAAAACGGCAGGTAAAAGAACATTTTACCTTGACGAAGTCAAGGAAGGCGATGTTGCAGCTCTCATAAGGTATCACATGATTGGCTTGGAACCCTTCTAGAAAACAATAGAACAAACAACAGAACAATACCCCCAACCCTAAAAACAATAACAGAGGCTACACCTTTAAAACAATTACAAACTTACGAGAGTTGCTTCGCTACTGGGAAAAAGGGGCTATTTGGATACAAACAAACGATTATTAAAATGCAAGCCATTTTCGTTTATTCCTCTCATATAAATGGAATTCTCATATGCCGCAACATTAAAACCAAACGATAAAATACTTACAGAAGCTTTTTATAGTTATATTCATAGAAAAAAAATCATTTTTATTACCCATTCGTGTTTGGTTCGACAGTTATTTTCTGGAGTATTCCTTGCTGCCCTCCTTACATTACACAACAAAATACGACAGAACTTACATGTAAGGCAATGACAATCGGAACTGCCACGTTGAGTTTTTTTGTCACTGATCGCAAAGCGACTGTAAAGGCTCTACAGGGGCACCCAATGGGAGTTTTCTCTCAGATCCTTTGAAACGCTCATTTTAGGCTATCTGGAGTGCCTTTAAACGGCTCTGTAGATTCATTTAAAGCTGCGCTATGATATTTTTATCTGTTCGGTCATTCTAGGGGAACTTGAGTCTTTTCGAAATTACTAGGGCATTTTTGTCCATTTCCCAAAAAACTTAGGTCTTATTTCCTTTCCGAAAATCTTACCTGACCTTTTTTCGGTACCCGAAACGACATTTTTATCAATCCGAAAACACCAGGCCTTAAATTTCCCACATCACGAAAGTTCGAGGCGAAAATTATTTTTAGAAAATTGTAGGGGATTAAGGGCCTTCCGAACAGATAATTTACCGAAACGATCCGTTGGGTGCCCCTGGCTCTATTAAGACGACAAGGAAAACTGATATTTCGCCACGTGGCTTTCAGCTGTTGCCACAGATCTATCTCACTTTGTCCCTAGTCCCAAGTACGTATTTGACATCCATATTTTATACCCAATATATCGTTACTCCAAATTTTATAGTTTGCAGCCGGTTAATTTTCTTGGTGTGCCTGTGAACTGTGAAAAGCAAAATAGTTTTATGATGACGTCAGGACCGTTTAAGACTGGAATCCGGAAAAAGGAAAATGGCGGACGGGAATTGATTTCTTTTCTTCTTTGTGTTAACTGAAGGGAAAAAATATCAGTTAAAAACGGAAACACACGCTTCGTTGGTCCGATATTGAGAATCATATATTTTTTTTATCTGCAGGAGGTTATAATCTCAGTCACAGAGTCGTCTTTGTGAACTAGAACCGGTTCGAAACTATTTCCTTTCTAGTGAAATTGAAAGCTTTGTCGTCGTATGCTAAAAGTGAAGAAGTTTTTATGTACAATGGAAGGTCAATCATGGCGTGAGTTGCTTAATCCAAAGCCTAAAATCTACGAAGCTGCCCGCGATGGTTCCGTGGTTGTGCTGAGCGATGTGCTACAGCGAATGAGTATCGGGGAAAGAACCACTGCTTTAGAAACAAAAATTAAAGATGGCGACCAATTCACCACTCCTTTGATAATCGCGTCCCGCAATGGCAACCTGGATTCTGTGAAAATGCTTCTCAGATACAAGGCAGATATCGAGGCTCGAGGAACTGTGAAAGTTGATGATCAAGTCATCGAGGGATGTACTCCCTTGTGGGCCGCCGCCGCAACGGGACACCTTGATGTGGTGAAATTGTTAATTGAACAAAACGCTGATGTGGACGGAAGAACATTGACAAATTCAACTCCGTTAAGGGCTGCTGCTTACGATGGACGCCTAGACATTGTTACCTGTTTAGTTGAAAGCGGAGCAGATGTGAACGCGCGGAATAATTTTGAGAACACCCCCCTCATGGTCGCCTGCTACAATGGCCACATGAATGTGGTTAATTATTTGATTAAAAGGGGAGCCGACATGGATCTTCAGGATAAGCAAGGGAATACTGTTCTTCATTATGCTGTTGAAAGAGGACATTTTGAGATTGCTAATGAACTGTTGGCTTTGGGGGCATCTCAGGTTCAGAATGTCCAACGTTTAACACCTCTGTTGCTAGCAAGCAATGACTGCAAGATCGAGATGGTGGAGTACTTTATCAAGAGGCCAGAATGTACAAAGAAGCAAAGAATTGAGGGACTGGAGCTTCTCGGTGGAACCATTGCTAATGAGCCTGATGTTTATGACATAGAGAAAGCATTTTCTTACATGAAGCGTGGCATGGAAGAGAGGTTTGAAGATCCTTCACGCCCATTACTCAAAAAACAAATGGAGCCTCTTGAAGTTTACCAGAACAGAAAAGAAAGTCAGAATCTGCAGGAACTTGCTCAGATCGAGGGCAGTGATCACGACATCCATATGGAGGGTCTTATTATCAGAGAAAGAATCCTTGGGACAGACAATACTGAACTCCGATTTCCAATCAGATATCGTGGTGCAGTTTTTGCAGACTCTGGGAACTTTGATCTTTGCATCGGTTTATGGGGACATGCAATGGAGATTGGTCAGCAGTGTAACCAGCCAATCACAGATGATCTGAAGATCTTTGCCGACTTCTTTTGCCATATGGTGCAGAGAAATTGTCTTCCAAAACAGAGGTACATTGAAGAGGTGTTTGAAAGAGCCATTTGTGAGTATGAGAGACTGACAGAGAAAGTGCAGTCCAAAAAGTCAAAAGGTGAACACGAGGCTAAGCAACTGCATGAGGAACTGGAGAATGTGGTGTACCGTGCTTTGTATCTTTTGACAATATTTGCCAAAGTGCAGGACTCTAGAAACAAAGACAAGTCTTGTGTATTTGATTTGATTCAAAGATTCCTTCGCTTGAACCCACGCACTCATGATGGTAACACTATGCTTCACCTAGCTGTATGGCATAAAACACCCACCGAGGAACACTACGTCAGAGATGTTTGTAAATTTCCCTGCATTGAAACTATGAAGCTTATCATAAATGCTGGTGGAAATGTGAATGCAATTAACAACAAAGGCAACACTCCCCTGCACTTAGCCGTGGCCTTTAAACCCAACACAGGTGGCCTGCAAGTCTTAAGAGATGTGTTGGAAACATTATTAGATGCTGGAGTCCATGAAGATCTTGTCAACAATGATGGTAAAACAGCCATGGATGTCGCTGAAACGGACGAGGCTCGTAGGATTCTTTCTGTGAAGAGTAGGCTGGAGTTAAAGTGCATTGCTGCCAGAGCCGTGAGAAAGTTTAATCTTTCATACTTTGGTGTAGTACCCAAGACTGTTGAAAAGTTCATTAGCTTGCACTAAGGTTGCCATGGAAACTAAGTTTGCTATGGAAACCTTTTCTAGACAGTTAAATAGATTATAAATTGTCATCACAATGCTTTTTCATCTGTTTAGGCTGTTTCAATGAAAATTACAGTAGAAGAAAACATGAGGAGGGGTGGGGTGGAGATGAGCCATGATTCACATACAGGATGATGTCTCCACCCTCCCTTGGTTTTTTTTTTTACTCAAACCTCCCACAACCTCCAAGCACCTCTGCTGTAGAAGGGAGAGGGCCAGTGGATAAAATACTTACTTGCCATCCTTGTGCTGTTTAGTACTTGGATCTGTTTGTTTGCAACAAGTATTTCAAAACAAATCCAGATCTCTATGGTTTTAAATTTCTTGGCCTTCTTTTGAAATCTTTACTGGAAGGTCGAAAATTATAATAATTTTTTTTATTTAGTATAGGAAACCTAGCTCTAGAGCTGTAAAATGCAGTAACATTAGCTGTATATATACATATATGTTTAGTTGGTAAGGACAGATATGCAACAGTTTACTCAGAAAATTGAAATTTGGAAATCTAAGAGGAATGTCCTCCATTCCACTGCAAAAATAGGCAGCATTCTGGAGTTGCTTCATGAAATCAGTCTGCAGTCTGACCTTCTTTACAATTTTCAAAAGATTACACCTACATAAAGAAGGTGAATTTTTTCCAAAAGTAAGTGTCTAGAGGATGCAAGGACACCCTTGTGACTAAACCCTTGCAGATATATGCTGACAGTGCTAGGCTTGCTAAGGCAGCATTCTTTATTTTTGTGGATGAGTGGGTCAGAAAAAAAAAACAGACTTGGGAAAAGTTCTACCTTTTTAGTGATGGGTCTTGAAATTTACCTAATTGTAAAGCAGAACCATGACTCATGTAAACTTGACAGGGTAGTTAAATTAATGTATAAAAGAGGACAATCACATGCAATCAGCAGAAGACAAAATGATGAAAGTATGAAAGACTTTTTTATGTATCAGCCACACTGGCAGTGTAACGACGTTGGATTAAAAAACGAAAGAACAAGTTAAATTTTGGTGACATCAGGATTTTACAGCTCTGAGAAAGATTTGTCTGAGGTCAGGTGTCATTGTATTCCAAGTTTTCTTTTCCCAACCCAGTTATCCCTATAAATAATGAACTGTCCCTAAATTTTCATGATCCAACATAATGTTTGGTCATGTGACCTCTTGACCTTTTTTTAGCCCCAATGGTTACCAGAATTTAATTTCTCCCTATAAGATCACCACTTGATCATAGATAAGGTAATGAGAATAACGAAAATGATCACCAGTGGTCAAATGTTTAAAAAATTCCCCCATTTTGTACTGTAAGAAATGTTCAGTTTGGGGCTTAAAGTTTGTAGACACTCTAGCAGGTGTTTCACCATGCTAAAAATTAAAAAAAAAAAATAAGGTGATAGGGTAGCACCAATTCTCAAACTCATCAATAATTCATGAAAAGAAAACAAAGGAAATCACTATTTTTTATCATAAAATTTGGGGAACTTTTGGATCTGACTTCCAAGCACATCAAAGTTAGTTTAATAAAAAAACTTGCCTGCACCTCGTTTTTCCAACCCATTTCTTGGTGCTTTGAAATCAGATGAAACACATTTCCTCGTGTTTGATATATTACTTCTTTTATTTTAAGTTGGGACCAACACTAAAGGTTGCTTAAATATAACATTATTATATAGTGTTTCTTGTAGATTTGTAGATGTCTTAATCCTTTGAGCCCCAAATGTTACCAGTATCTAATTTTTCAGTACTTTATCAAAGATAGAGGCTTTGAGATGATGGAATGATTGCTAAAGTTGTCCTGATGTTTAAACAAATTCTCCCAACTAGTTACACAAGAAATAGGAGAACAGTTAAGAGAATATAAATTTTGATAGGTAGCTTTTTAAAAGGTTAAAATAAAGGTATTATAAACCACTGTTAATGCATTTGATGTACCAAGGGGATTGGAAGGCAGGAAAAGACCCTGTTCTGTGCATTCAAAGTAGATGCAACTCAGAATTATTGTAACACAGAGGAAACTACTGGAATAGGAAGGATAATTTTCCTTCAGGAACAGATATTCTGTGTAGTGTGTTACCCTAAAAGTGGAATCAAAATCAAAATTTGTACAGGGTAGTCCAAAGAAAATCAATATTGAACAAAATCTCTTTGCTGTATTGTCTGCATTCAGGAGATGAGTGGGTGTACACACACTTCTTGTGTGTGAATGTGGCCTATTTGTTATGTCTGTAGAAGAGGTGTCTCAGGAGACACGCGGAAGACAAACTATCTGAGATCATCAATGAACAACTGCATTAAACATTTTTCTTCAAGTGTTTTCAGCCTTCATAATATACACTCCTCTTGCGAATCAACTTCTCCCACCAAGTTCTTTCCTTGGATTTCTTTTGCATGTCTGGTAAAAAAAGATGCCAACAAAAAAGTTGTTAGTAAGGAATTTCAGTCTTCAAAATACCAGCTCATCCACAGCTGAAATGATGAACAAAATATTATAAATGTTTGTTACCTGATGACAAGTAATACTTGGCACCTTCCTTAACAGTTGGTAAGTCCCCAGTGAAAGCTGTTTCAGCTTTGCGAGGGTACTAGAAAGGTAATAGAAGAGGAAAAAAACATGATTAAAGGGGCAGTGTCACCTATCTTTTGTGTCACTATGAATAGCCAAAAAAAAAAAAAAACATTTGTTTCAATGGAATCATTAAAATATTGCTTGAGGTTTGTTAACAGTAACTCTACTAGTGCACAGAAACTACTATTTATTATGTTTGGCTGTGGATGGCTAGGATGGAAGTGGATTGCAACTTGAAAAAAAAAGGCCAATTTTTTGAAGTTCTTCCTGTGTATTTTAGAGAAGTTGCTAAAAGTTGATTATGGTATATTCTTCCTACGAGAAAAACCTTTATATTTTCTTCCCAATATTGTAAGAGCAATTCCATGTTACAAAACAGCTTCTTTGTCAAATAGTCGAGCAGTTTTGACCAAAATACAGCAAAATCATTGTGATAGTGCCCCTTAAATAAAACTAAATTTGCTGCTGAGACCCAGGTTTCCATGAGCAATAATCAAAATAATGAGCAGGGTAGGCCAAAGACATTTCTGTATAATTTTGCAATAAAACACTTTGAATGGTATCATTTATCAAATTATGAACAAAAAATATAAAGAAACAAAATAAATTCTTTTATAAGAAAGCACCAGTGCCATACCTTGTTTCTGTAATAATTTGAACTTATTTTTATCAGGCTGTCAAGCATCTTCTCTGCCTCTTTTGGCTAAAGAAAAAGATGAAGTCAACATGATTTATTTTACATACTTGGAAATCAGACAAGGGGGAAAACATTACTAAATTAAAATTCAATATACGTATATATTTTTTATTTGTAGGAGTTCAAAGTCAGCTAGAAGGGGGGTGGGGGGTCGGGCCACAGGACCAGTGCTTAACTCTCACTGGTAACTTCAGCAGTACTCTAATGATGATGATGATGATGGCAGTGAAACCAGAATCCTTGTGAACTATTACTTTGTCTAATTCTAAACTACCATATTTAAAAGCCTCAGTTAATTAAGCTTAACTTATTGCATAAGAAGTCTGAAACCTTCTGAAAAAATCCGGCAAACTTACGCCTATCTCTGACTGTTTTATGCGTGGTACAAGGCTTCCTTTAAGATGTTCTCCAAGATCTCTTCCTAAGCGGTTGTGGTCCACCGGCCATTGTTCGCAGACTTGTAGAAATTTCTTATAAAGTTTGGGTGCTAAAACCTTTCTGGACGCCATGTTGGATATCACAAACAAACCCGCTGACAAGAAAACGGCTCATAAAGCTTGGCTGCTAAGCTTTTCATCAAAATATAAAGCTTTGTGGCAGGCAGCGATAAGAGTATGGAGTGTTGGGTAGTTTTTGCAGCTTTTCTTTATATTTATTGACGCATTTTGTTTCCGTTATGGAGTTTGTGGAGTTTATTAAATCACCGAAGATTGAAAAGGTTTTGCTGCGCCGCAGAGGACGTGCTTACCTGGAAGGAACTCTGTGCGTCACGGGTCATCATTTGATATTTTCTTCTCGAACCGATCACAAGGATGAGCTCATCGTAAGTCGATAAATTTTCCATTCCTCGTTTACTTTTCTTTGAATCTTAAAGAATTTGTGAGCCATACCTTTGCGCTCAGCATGTTATCCTGGAGTGATGACGTGTTGGTCATGGAATCATTCCGGCGTGAGTAAAATAATTCCCCTCCCCCTCCTCCCGTGGAGACATACCATTTCCATCTCGAGAGATCTGTGTATTTAAACTAATTGGTTCAAACAACATTTGAAATTAAAAAAAAAAAGAACAAATTAAACGCACATATTTCAAATCTGGGAAGTGCTGACTGTCTTCGACATCTGTGGGATATTCTGGTGCAATGGTATATTCAATAGACCATTTCAGAGTTCGAACCTCATTACCAAATTGAGGCTAAGTGCAAAGCTTTTCATATGAAAATTGGTTTTCGTTCATATGCGAGCAAAACTTATTTTTATATGAATAGCTTTGCACTTTTTCTTGTTTTCATAATGAAGTTTAAAGCAACTCGGAAATGACCTATTGTCCTTCTGTACCAAAATTCATCAATGCCACTAAATGCCATCTTCTTTCTCTGGTCACTGATGCTACTGTGCAGGGTGACGGACAAGGTATGGTTGAGCAAGTTGGTGGTATATCAACATTTATCCTTCTGATCGTCTGTTTAACCCTTGAGGATGCCCTTAGGGCAGTGCAAACTGGGTAGATGTAGATGTCTACTTTTCCATCAGTTTCTCTAGGCATTTGACTGTAAAATCTGGAAATGTGTATTAATTATCTCCTTGAAGGGAAATACATGTATAATCATCCAAAACCATAAGAGAGGATAATTTAATAAGGTGATGATGATGATGATGATGATGATCATGATATATATGTTATTGTAATGGTAATAAATAAATAATGATAATGATAAGTGAAAATACCTTACATCTACCTTTGGTCCCCCAAACCCCTCCTCTCCCTCTCACCATTGACAGGTACCCCCCTCCCCCCAGGCCAACATTGAAAGTTCCCAGATTGCACACCAAACTGAATTTGTTTCTGCACCAATGGACAAGTCTCTCCCAACAAGTCTCTCTCCAAGAACTCTCCCAAAGAAAATTTTTTTCTTTGGGAGAGTTCTAAAATCTATGATCACTATGTAATCACACCGTCATTAACATTTTCTTCTTGGGCTGTCAAGTCTTTACTTTCCTTCAATCCTCCTTTCTTGAAGTATTAGTGAGCTTACGCAACAGGATGGCTTGCAGAAGGGGTCGGTGAATTATCGTTGTTTGACTAACACGATATCTTAGTACCTTCACATTTTTGGGCGATTTTCGACTAAAATTGGTGTTTTCTCATCTGGAGTCGTAAATACTTGGTGGTCACGTTGGTCACACAAGGACAATTTGCCTTCCCATTACATCAGCTGCCCTGTTGGATAAACTCCCTATCACCATCCATTCTAAACTTGAATGTATGCTGCTTCGACTGATCCAAATACTTCCACTTCCAGAAGCGAAAACTAAATAAGAAACAGCAGTAATACTTTTTCTTATTATTACACAGCTTTTGCACGCAGCAGTGGAACATGTTGAAAAGAAGGCAAGAGGTCAGGAAGGGGCGCTGACCATTTGCTGTAAAAACTTTGATTTGATAAAATTGAAGTTCAGCAACATTGAAGAAGCCGTGAATGTGGCATCATCAATTGAAGTTCTTTCAACAATCGGTGAGAGAAAGATCCATTCTGTTTTCCTTCAGCCCATTAATTTTTTTGTGATCAGGCATCATTTCACTCCAACCACCAAAGTGGCTCTTTTTTCATGCAAAAAGAAACTTGAGTATTCTGGTAAATTGTAGTTGTGGTGAAATTGGCTTAATGAGAATAAGAGAAACCTCTTATTGATGATACATTAATTACATCACATGTATACAATCTGTTATTCATGAACGTAATGACAATAACAAAATTATGTCTACATTCAGATCTGCAATTTTTCAAAATGTTATGCTTAGTGATGTTTAATACCATTTTTTAACTTTGTTAACGCTAGAGTAATTTGTTGTTCCCTTCTCAGAAAACACAAATTTGAGGTATCCCTTTTTTTACCGGCACCTAAGAACCATTGAGGAAGATGGCTGGGACCTCTTTAATACAGAAATGGAATTCTCAAAACTTTTTGCTTTAACTCAACAATGGAGAATTAGTCATGCCAACAGTAGCTTTGAGGTAAGCACCATAACTGCCCATTCCAAGTTCATAAAGGTACTGGGCCCCAGTTTAAACATTGTTCAAATTACATCATATGAAGAAATGAGCCCCATTGTCAGAAAGATCACATAAAAATTAGTAAGTTTAGCAAGTTTGGTTATGTTCCATTGTGTAGTAACCAGCTGTGAGCTGTCAAAGGTCGCCCAAAATCCATGCATCTCTAATTCTGAGATGGCATCCCCCACCTCCATGTACAGTCTGTAATTTTTCCGATTTTTGAAAGCCTTCTACATGTACATGGTTGAATCTAAGGACAGAACCTCAAACTTGGTAAACTGACTAATTTTAATGTGATCTTTCTTGTGATGGACTCCGATTTCTGATTAAACTAAAATTTAAAAACTTGTCCCTAGTCTCGGTTTGAACTTCAGATCGTGCAACAATAGTACTTGTTCAACGTTCTTTGTTACAAGTCCTGTAAGCCACATTTCAATGTTACCAATGGCATGTTTATCTGGAAATGGCAGTTAGTCATATGCAGGGTGGTCTGACATTGCACGACCAAATTTTGCATGTCTAACATATGTGCTAAAACTAATATTAAATGATCCTTTGGAACAGATGTCATGTATGCCAGTGTCTCAAGATGAAAACAGCACATTTCCAACCAATTTTTTGAATGATGCATCCCATCACAGTAACAATCTGATGGGACATGGTCATGTTCTTGATCAATTATAAATAAATAAACAAATAAATAAATAAATAAATAAATAAATAAATAAATAGATAGATAGATAGATTGATTGATTGATTGATTGATTGATTGATTAATTAATTAATTAAATAAATTCTGATGCTTTATTTGTTCAAATTTAGCTTTTACTTCCATATATCTAAATAAATACATGAAAATATTGAGGGGCTGTAGCCAGGATGAAACATAGTTAAAAATTTTAGATAACAACCTCTGGCTAAAATGACAAAAAAACTACAAGTTTTCTTAAATTTTTAACTAAATAAATACAGTTGACATGCTGTCTTTTTTTACTATAAATTGTATTTCAACTTTGTTCTTTTATTGTAGTTGTGTCCCAGTTACCCAGCCAGCATTGTAGTACCAAAAAATATATCAGATGACACACTCAAGGCATCTGCACAGTTCAGACAGTCAGGCAGGTTTCCGGTTCTGAGCTACTATCACAAGAAAAATGGGGTGAGAATTTACATTGCTTTATTTATTGAAGGTACCATCCATCACAAGTTAGTGCCATTTTTCATTTATTGAAAGAAAAAGACTCAAAATACTTCCTGTGTTTCGTTGAAGTTATCTTTGGCTATATGGATGGGATTTGGAAGAACAAGAAATACAGGACATAATTTCCATAGCACTCTTCAATAGTTGGTTACTAATGACAGCATTAATTTTCTTAACTAAAAGAGATTACTGGTATCCTGAATTGTTCTGGCTTTTGTGAAGTTAATTAAATTTAAAAGTTTTAAGCCTCAATTTCTTAGTTTAAATGCTACATGTAAATGACTTAGCTGTGAGCAAAATGTTTTTGTGCAGGTTGTTATGCTACGGTGTGGCCAGCCATTAACTACTATGGCAGGAAAAAGAAGCCGTGAAGACGAGAAGTTAGTAAATGCAACTTTGGGAAATGTATTAAAGGGAATTATTGTTGATACCCGTTCCCAAGCAGCAGCTATGAACAGCAGGACAAAAGGTAAAAAAAAAAAAAAAAAGAACAGCTTGTCATACAACTTACTCTGGCACACATTCCACTCTATGATACAGACTTCTAGAAAACTAGAGTCTTAATTGACTCCGGCTTGAAATGATATTACAAAAGGAACTTATGCTGTAGCTTCTTACATTATCCAATATCACAAATTCTGTTCTGTTTTACATTCTATCCTGTCTCATACAATTCACCTCATATCAGACATCATTCCTTGTTACATTAATAATACCATCCTATCACACATTTTGAGTGCTTTGTCACACATCAAACCCTGTCACATGCTACAGTGTACATCCTGTCACACCCCGTCACACATTCCATCCAGTCAAACATTTTGCCCTGTCATACATCATGGGTGATGGCACTTTTACTCAAGTCAGCATTGACTGTCGGTGACTGTGACATCACACCCTTTTACACAGAAATCCTGTGACACATTCCACCTCCACCTAGTCACACAGTACACCCTGAGACACATTCCAGCCTGTTGCACATGCCATCCTGTCACACATTCCACCTTGTTACACAGTACATCCTGACACACATGCTCTCTACCCTCCCACACATCACTCCCTATAACATTATACCATGTCACACATGAATTCCACCATGTCAGTCCTTCCAGTCTATATCTTCCACACATCTCATTTATCAGTTGGTATATTTTGTCTAATATTATTGTGACTAGTGGAGGGTTTAAACCGATACTAAAATATTAGCATTAATTGGTAGCTTGTTTAATTGTTTTTTTTAAAAATTATTTCAACTTGTTTGTATTCACAGGTGGAGGAGTGGAGCCGGAATCTCACTACCCTCAGTGGAAACGAGTTTACCAGAACATTGAGAGATACCCTGCACTAAATGACAGCATTGCAAAATTAACAGAAGGTGCATTCAATGTGTTTACTTTTTTCCCATTAATGACCATTATACATTGTGGTGCAGTGGTATATAGCACATGAATTGTCCAAGTTTTCAGTTTGGATCAACAAGTGCTATGAGGTTGGCCTCTGTTGGTCTATTGTTTCCTTAGACAAGAACCTTTGCTCCATGTGTAGAAGGAAGGTGACACATAAGGGAAGAACTTAATCCATTTCAACAGTGTGGAGCAACAAGGAGTATTGCTGCTTCTCCCTAGATGGGATGCTAGTCTGTTGCAGGGTCACTCCAACAAAATGTCGCCAGTGTCCTTTTAAACGCTTGGGTGAAGACTGACAATGTGGGGCAAAGTTTCTTGTCCAAGGAAATATCAAAATCAGACACGGAATGCGCTAACCACCACAGATTAATCATCAAAGATTCTTCCAAAGATTTTGTCCCTCAGTTTTGACTTTAGACTTGTCTTTTCCATTAGGTTAAAACTAGATTTTAAAAACATTTTTAATGAGCCAGCTGGAAACCCGGGTTAACTTTTAACCAGGGATTAGCGTTAATCGGCTTTCGAGCAACCGGGCCCTGGAGTTTAGCTCCAGCTGCCAATAATGGATACATATAGTGTGAATTTACCTTTGTTAACACTCAAAGGAGTCACCTTTCTTGATGATTAGTTAATCAAATCATTTTGTCTTTCCTTTCTTCTTTGTAGCAAGTTTGGATCCAAAGCTCAGTATGAATTCATGGCTGTCTAAACTGGAGTCTAGTTCATGGCTGGATTATGTTCAAAGTGTTTTATCAACTGCTTGCTATATTGCACAGTGCTTGGATGTACAGGGTACAGAATTTGATACATCTATCTAAATTTTAAACAATTGAATGTGCATACCGGTATATGATGAAGACATTTTAACTTGGCAATCATGTCATTAAGAGTGCTTTGAGCACTCTTAAAATTATTTTAGTTTCACGGGGTTTTTTTTAGAGATCTTCTCTAGTTTTTTATTTGCTGTAAAGTTTGAGTCATATTACAGCTCTTGGACAACATTTAAGTTCACTTTACAGGGAATAGAACTCAAGAGTATGTCGCATATATATCAAGACCGTGATGCGTGTATTGTTTTAAAGATCAATATAAAATTCATTTTAATGATAGTTTGCGTTTGTGAAATTCAACGTCAACTTGAACATTATTAGGGAGTTTAAGCAACGAAGACGGCGACGGCAACGAGAACGCCGCAAAACAATAGGTTTAATGAGCTAAAACAATCGCTCTGCACGTGCGTTATACATTTTGGTACATTTCTTTGCCCTCCTCTACAAAACAACAGGGAGTTTAAGAAACCAGGACGGCGCTGGCAATGAGAACGCCACAAAACAATGGGCTTAATGAGCAAAAACAATCGCTTTGCACGTGCGTTTTACATTTTGGTACATTTCTTTACCGTCCTCAGCAAAACAACAACGTGAAATGACCAAATTTTAGGTTTTTCTCGAGAACAGGAGCGTATGACGCAAAATCTTCTTTAGTTTTCCTTACTTTGACGTCGTTCATACTAATTTAGTTCCTGGAGAGTTCGTCAGCATTTTCCAAGTTAAACAAATTTTAATGATTGCGCAAGAGTTACAAAAACAAGAAGTTATATTTTTAAAGGACGTTCTCTTTACCGTTGCCGTCCTCGTTTTATAAACTCCCTAACAACGTGAAATGACCACATTTAAGGTTTTTTGGAGAACGTGAGCACACGACGCTGAATTTTTCATTTTCTTTCTTAACTTGTACGCCACTCCTACCAATTTGGTTCCTGGATAGTTCGCTATTTCTGGAAAAGTTGAGCGAGTGGAAATAATCGCGAAGTAGCACAAATGAAATAAAGTTATATTTTCTCGTGGCGTTTTCGTCGTCGTTTCTTAAGCTCCCTATTGTTAATTTGCTTAGTTTTTACATATTAACTGACAATTCTACATAACACTTAAATTCTTGTGTTAGGAAAAACCGTGTTAGTACATGGAGACGCTGGAACAGACGCCACGCTTCAAGTCACTTCCTTAGTACAAGTTTTGCTTGACCCACTTTGCCGAACAGTCAAAGGGTAAGCTGTAGAAATTCTGTGTCGTGAGCCTGTATCTCTCACTGTGCTGCTAATTCTTCCCTTTCCACCTAAATAGAGCGCTTTTCAATTCGGTGCCAATAGTAATTTCGCGTTTGCTTTGGTTTTGCTTTATATGCGTTGTGAAGCCGCGGCTACACGAGCGATTTTTTGCTCGCGCAGGTTATGCGATTTTTTCAAATTTTGTCGCGTCGCCAGCGCGAGATGAAAATTGCACCTGTAGCCGCGGCTTTAAAACTCGTGCCACTCTCTCAACCAATTAGAAGCAAGATCAGAATCAAGCGTGACTTTCTCGCACGCGTTTTCCCGCGCTTTGTGCCGTTCACACTTGTTTCGATTTCTGATTGGTTCATTGCGTTGTTTATGTCTGCTGTGATTGGTCAGAGTAATTACTTTGATTTTGGTTTTGTGAAATTCAAAATCGCTCTCTTTAGCTTATTGATCACTATTCGCAGGTTTGAAGGCCTGGTCGACAGGGAATGGCTACGTGGAGGTCATCCATTTGGAGAGCGCTGTGTAAAAGTGGGTTTGTCTCCAACGAGATACAAAGGACAGGGTGCTGTTTTTCTTCTCTTCCTTGACTGCGTGTGGCAGGTAATTAGTGTATATTATGTTTCTCCCTGTATTTCAGTTGTAGATATCCTGAAGTACGTCTCAAGCCAATGATACACGGTTCAACATTCGCTGGGCAACAAATGTTGCAGCTCCTGTTCAACATTGTATCGTGTGATGTTGAACGTTAAAATTTGCGTTCAACATGCTGAAAAATGTTGAACGAAACTAGAGCTTGGCTCTATTCCGTTCAACAAGTTGCCTCAACGAGTCATCAACTCAACAAGTGTACAAGTCGCAACAATGTTCAACATTTGTTGATCAACAAAAGTTGAACGATGATGAACCGTGTATCATTCGCTTCAGAACCATCCATTTTAATTTCGCCTGTTCTGTACCCTCAACAGGTTTACCAGCAGTTTCCATGTTCTTTCGAGTTCAATGATCGTTTTCTCATCACACTGTTTGAGCATGCGTACTCTTCACAATTCGGTATGTACATAATAACCTTGGTTTTGGCTGGGATCCTTTTGTCAGGTCCGTACATGTATACTTAATTTAATTTTTGTTGCAAAAATGTTGATTCGACGATAACCTGCCGTTAATTCTCACGTCCAACGTTGGATTCGTTGAAAAAGAGCCTTAGAACTTCTCGTACGGGCGTCATTATGTCTTTTGTCTTTTACACTAAGGTACGCATGATTGTAAGAACCGTCGTGTTTTTTCCCATTTGAACAGGGACGTTTTTGTGTAACAATGAAGCGGAGCGGCAAGCAAACCAGCTTAGAACAAAGACGATATCTCTGTGGTGAGTTGTTTAACTTCCATCAGGTATTTTGTTTGTTTCATCACAATAAGGAGGAGCACGTTCTAAATTCATGCATCCGGCATTGTCCACATGGCATCATGAAAGCGAAGCCCCACCTTTTTATCTAGGCAATTCATCATCATCATTACCAATCCCTACGCCAGAAGGCGTCAACCTCGTCCCCAGCCGCTCCATTTTAGGCCCGATGGTATTTCTTATCTATGTAACTAACTTGCCCGATTCGGTCCTGACGAGCCATGTTGCCATGTTTGCCGATGACACAAAGATATATACTGAACAAATTAAGTCTCGGGAAGATGCTGCGTACCTACAAGCTGACTTGCTTGCTGGCTAGTTGACAGACATGACACTTACAGTGGCTGAAATCTTCATTTCTTTAGCCTGTTCCAGGCTCCTAGAGAGATGCGCGAAGGAGAGTGCGAGGGGACGAAAACGCGGGGGGAATGGGCGTTTTCGTCCCCTCGCACTCTCCTTCGCGCATCTCTCTAGGAGCCTGGAACAGGCTATCATTTCTTAAACGTCTTGCTCGCTGGCAGTGAAGAGCTTGTAATTTTTTCCCAGGAACGTTAAATAGTAACCAAGATTGACGTAGGGACACTCAGCTAGTGTTTAGTGCAACATACGATTAATTTTCTCTACAAGGGTCGTTGGCTACTCCTGAGTAGAGCTTGATCGCAAGTTATCGCGGCGATCATAATTATGGAGACGTGACACGTAGCAGAGATGGAATATCCTGCCGGGATTGAATAGCATAGTTTCAATACATTCAGTTTTCTAACAACAGCTGTCATTAGCGATCATGTGGAAATCCACGCTTTAGGAATAGCCAGCAATGTGGCGGAACGTTAAGTAGGTGACTTTCGTTTGCTCCTGTCTGGCCTCGTAGTTCAGTCGGTAGAGCAACAGCCGATCAAATCTTGACGTCGTAGGTTCGATCCCCGACGAAGGCGGAGATTTTTTTCTTTGCCTCGTGTCTCCCATTTCCTTACTATAAGGGTTAACGCTCAGGGCCCAGTTGCTCGAAGCAAGGTTAGCGCTAACCCGGGTTAAATACCATGACAACCTATAGGTTTTAATACCTCTTAACCAATGGTTAGCGCTAACCATGCTTCGAGCAACTCAGCCCTGAAGGAAATTCACGGGCTCACTTCAGCACTTTAACATACACTGCAGAGTTAATTCTCTGATTTATCATTTGTGTCCTTAGTGTTAGCGGCACAACATTTATTTGTTCCCTTATTGTTTAACTCGTTTCTTTCTCTCCTTTCACAGGTCATACCTTAACCAGTTGGATATCCTGAAGCCGCTCTTAAACCCAATGTATGAACCAAACAACTCGGTTCTATGG
>NW_028145653.1:25000-137500 GCF_977016875.1 Pavona decussata | reverse complement strand
GGTGGGGAGTCGTGCGAACATGCGAAAGCTCGAAAGCTTTTTAAGTAGAATTGTAAGCTAATTTTTCTCATCAGAAGTCCGATAACATGGCTTCCGTGACATTAACGAACCGGTAAGTGATAGGATTATCGTTAAGGGGTAAGCAGATCTCCAGAACATTGCATGTGCTTTGATAAACATGCAATATGTTTTTAAAGTGATAAGTAAAAGCTTCCTTAATTAATTTAAAATTCTTCATCAAACGAGATGCAATTTTTCATTAGTTTATATGGAGTATCCAATGAATGCAACCTTGTTGCTGAAATTTTAGTTCAAAGAAAGCTGAAATTGGTAGTCTGGTAGAATTACAAATAGAAATCACCCACTTATGATCTTTTTGTCACGGTGGTGGGGCCTGGAGAAGGGGGGAGGGGGGGACGGGTAGGGGATTGTTAAGGTTAGGGTTAAAGCTGGGGTGTACTTAAGAAAATGGTTGCATTGATGAGTGGAAAAAGCCATATGGCTTCTCCTAAGGCTCCCTCACCACTTTTCTGTAATCTGTTTTCTTCCACATTTTTTGTAACTTGACATGTGGTGAACTATAATGAATTTATGAATTACAATGAATGAATGTTAAATAAATAAATTCCAGGGAGCTAAAGAACAGGGCCACTGGTATTGATATCCGTGTGCCACAGCATGAACGAATCTCAGGACCATTTGGTGGATCAGTTTTGTACCATGTGATTGTAGTGACTCGGCTTTTCTATTTCAAGACACCAAATAAACACAAGGAGTCTGATGTTGTCCAGTTCATGGTGAGAGTTTATATACTTTGGATTTGGTTCTTTTTTCACTTTCACTTTAAAACAAATGAATTTACTTTGATGTGAAGTATTGTAGATGATGCACTTAATTATAAATATATGGAATTGAAATTGCAAGGGGTAAAAGGGGTGGGGGGGGGGGGGGGACTTTCCCGAGTTTTGGCAGAGGTAGGACATAAGAATATTTTTTGGTTGTTAATGTTTTATTTTGAAGAATCTTTACATCAAAATCCTGATCCCCTTGGGACCAAAAACTGACCTATGAAATCCTCTCATTTTGGGTGATTTATTTTCTGTTTAAATTATATACTGAATCCAACCTGGTCTTAAATTTGACAGTCAAATGCCTGAGTTTTGGAATCAAGGGTAATCCCTCTTGAGAGTATTACAGTATTAAGCTTCATATTTAGATTAATGATATTATAAGTGTCTGCTGAAATACTCTTTTGAAGCTTTTTACTAATAATTATTAATAGGATGAGACCGGTCATAAGGTAAGGTAAAGTTGCACTACTCCCCCCTGGATGGATCACGCTAGTCCATCATAGGATACCCAACATGGAGAGACTGGAAGTATTGCTAATAACACCAGTCCCTAGTTTGGATGCTAGTCCATCGCAGGATTATCCCCAGTAATGTGTCACTGCTATCCATTTATACACCTGAATAAAGAGAAACAATGACTGGAGCAAAGTTCTTGTCTAAGGAAACAACACAGTAATGAAGAGATCAACCTACCCTCAAACCACCAACCCTTTGATCAAAAGTCTGATACACTAATCACCGCACCACTGTGCTTCGACACAAAAGCGTGTTAATAGCAGATGCTTTAAGTCCATTTATGAACTAAGTCACCCACACAACCCAAGCAATGGCTGATCTTGTTTCTTCTTCATCATCATAATAATGTATTAATTACATAGATTCCACAGAGATACGAGGTGTTTGAAGAGTTATGCAACAAACTTTCCCAGAAGTTTCCCAGTGTTGTGTTTTCTCCTCCACCAAAGAGGACATTTTTATCCGGCGATGCTGTGATCATCGAACGCCGTCAGTACATGGAGGAAGTGCTTAAACAGATTGCCCGGACTCCTAAGCTGGCATGCAGCTCAATGGTGCTTGAGTTTCTTGGTGCAAAGAGAGGACATAAGGATATTAACCGCCTTGAAGAAACCCAGTCAAAAACGGTAAGTCACTGTCAGTAAGAATAATAAAAAATGAACTCCATTCATAGTACAAACACAAGAAGTCATTTGAGCGCCAGCACTGCTTTTGTGTTTTCTAGGTCTCTTGCATTTTAAAGAAAAATAATGAGTAAAATTTCTTGTGTTTTTAATATTTAGCTTTTTGCTCAAAAACTAAATAATTATTCAATTATAACATTTCTCACATGATAAACCATCTGAGGAGCAATTTTCATGTCAAGGCAAAAAAAGTCCCTTGATCAAGATTCTCTTGCATAAAACCCTTTAATTATTAATGTTACAATAAAATTATAATTTTTTTTTATTATCATAGTTGTTTATTATAACATTTTTTAACATTGGATGAACATTTTGAATTAAGAATATTACAAATTAATAGCACTTAGCTGGTGCAGCAATCTAATATTATTGTGATACACCGAATTAGGATGAAGACTCCACAGAACAGAAAAACACCAAAGAAGAAGCAGTTGAAGATGTAGACTTGTTTGCAAAGACTGATGAAACTGACAGGGGCCAAGCTGATGATAACGAAGGAGAAGAAGACTTGCTACCTGTGGTGAAAGCCTCTTCTGCGGCAAACCCCCCAACACAAGCGAAAGGTTTTTCTATTTTCAGTTCAAATGATAATGAGGATGCAGATGATGAGGACATCAATAATCTGTTTGTACCCGCTGGGGCTGATGAAAATAAGAAAATTAACATTGATACAGAAGACAATTCACAGCTTCTGAAGTGAGTAACCATGTCTTGTTAAATCATTTAGTTCTGAGTAGAAGATTAATGTGGGGGTTATGTTACTTGACCTTGCATTCCTGTTCCATCCCTTGATCACTGTACAATTTAGTAGTGTTAAATTGAGTTGTTAGGCAGCTATCATATTGGGTTGAATTTCTTCCCTACCCTCCCCTCCCTTTCTCTTCCTTACTTTTGCATCCTTTCCCTCCCTCCCCTCTCCTTCCCTTTCTCCCCTCTTTCCCTCCCTTCCCCTTCTTTTGCCTCCTTTCTCTCTCCTCCCCTCTGCTTCCAGCTCTCCCCTCTCCTCCCCTCCCTCCCCTCCCTGTAGTACACTGATAACAGGGAACATCAAGCTCCTTCCTTAATTAAAACTTCCAATTTCATTAAACACAGATAGGAGGGAGGGGTGGTGTGGTGGAAACGGGCAACAGAGGAGCGGGATAGAAAGGTGGAGAACCAGGAGAGAAGGGGAAATGGAAATTAGGACAATGAGGGAAAGCAGGACACAGGGAAATTAAGAAGAAAATGTGCAGTATTAGGTATGTTAATTTTTTATGGGGAAAACAAGGCTGAAAGTGCTAGGAGCCACTTGTAAGCGAATGGTAATTGGAACAAAAGTTATGGCAGGAAGGTAATTCAGAAACCTTGCCACCCTATACCTCACTGACCCCTTTGCCCCACTGCCTCAGATGCTCTACCAACACCTTCTGATATTATTTCTCCAACATGTTGACAGTATTGAAGATGACTTGGATAAACTGCTGACAGTGAAGAGCAAGCCTCCAACACCAGCTAAACCAGCTAAACCTGCTAAATCTACTAAACCAGCCAAGCCTGTAGCCAAGCCTCGTCTCAAATCCAAACCTGATCTTAAGCCTAAGCCTACTCCTAAGCCCAGGTTTGCCGAGGCCGGAGCTGGAGAAGACGAACTGTTTGGTGTGGTGTCTCCTGTAATTAAACAGGAAAAGGCTCCAGTAAAAGAAAGAAAACCTGTGAGTAGAGACCAAGATTTGTTTGACCAAGCAAGGAAGCAGTCTTTTAATAGGTTTGTCACCTTTGTGTGTGTGTGCTCTTGATTTCACAGTGGTCTTGTGGTTTAGGGCTTCAGTCATTGAAATAGTCTGTTCCAGACTCTCAAATAGTTGCGACCGTTTGTTTTATCAACAGAGTTGATAACTAAAGGTAAGTTGGCCACCGTAAGAGATTCGAGTGCTTGAATCTACTAACGGTGGCCAATTCATGTTTAGTTATCAACCCTGTTCATAAACCAAACATTCGCTTCTACTCCCCACAGATGAAGTATCACAGTGTTTCTAGAATCTGACACCCTTATCTAAGATAGTTGGGCCGGCGAACTGCAAAAATCAGAAGAATGTAAAAATAAAAAGCACTGGAACTAGGGAGTTCCTAGTTTTTGAATCATTTTAAACCAATCGCAGCACACGGTATTTGAGAAACCGAACATAACGTTGCTTGAATCAACATGATAAAGAATCGAGTTGCAACAATGTAACATTAGGGAGCTTAAGCAACGACGAAGGCAACGGCAACGGCAACGGCAACGGCAACGACAACGCCGCAAAACAATAAGTTTAATGAGCAAAAACAATCACTCTACATGTGCGTTTTATATTTTGGTACATTTCTTTGCCGTCCTCTGCAAAACAACAACGTGAAATGACCACATTTAAGGTTTTGTGGAGAACGTCAACGGACGACGGTGAATTTTTCATTTTCTTTCTTGACTTCTAAGCCACTCCTACCAATTTGGTTCCTTGATAGTTCGCCGTTTTTGTAAAAGTTGAGCGAGTTGAAATAATAGCGAAGTAGCCGCACAAATGAAATAAAGTTATATTTTCAGGTGACGTTTTCGTTGCCGTTGCCGTTGTCGTTGCTTAAGCTCCCTATTTCTCTTCACTAACTTATGAATTCACGCTATTCAATAGAACGCCCTCTCGTGAGGAAGAGACGCTGGATGATATATTTAACAAGCCTTCACGGCCAGCCTTTACAACAACGGATGACGATGATGACTTGTTCAAACAAACACCAGCAGCCAGTGAACAGGCAGTGCAAGATATGAATGCAGATGATATCGCAAGCTACATCCAGCAAAACATGCCTGACTCAGAAGCAAAGCTGGATTTATTTTGAGATTTGAAGAGAGATTTACAATGACCGTCACAAAACAAAAGTAACAGACAGAGTGATTACACATCTAAAATCCGTTATTTCGCCGAATAACGCGATGAGGAAATCAAAACTCGAGACAAAAACATGCAACTGCGAGTTAAGTATATTCCTGTGGGGATACTCCCTTTTATTAAAATCTGAAACATTGGATAAAGAAATTCCTGGGCTTTTATTGGCTTAGTGGCCATGGTATATCAGCCATTATACAATGCCTTAGAAAATAGCGGCCCTTAATAATAAATCAACTTCTGGACGCCGTTCTGACGCCTCAAAATCTAGCAATATTTCAGTCTTGATTGTTTTAAGTAAAACAATTATTCCACTCGCGCTTGTTGGATATGGGATGATTAATAGTCAACTCGGCGCTACGCGCCACGTTCGCTATCAATCATCGCATATCCAACGCTCACTCGTGGAATAATTTGTTGTTAAATGTAAGCTGTTTAGGTGTGTAGTGCCCTAAAGGCAACCTCGTTCCCAGGGCCTCTCCTCTTCACGTCCCAGGGAGCGAGAGAGGGACGTAAAGATGAGAGGCCCTGGGAACGAGGTTGCCCTAAAGGGTGGGATTTTTAAACCGAATATTGGTATACATTTTAACCATTTTAATGTTGAATATGAGTTTGTCCTCAGGCTGAAAGAAGATAGGGACAACTGCAAGTCTGTAGCCATCCCCTGTGCGCGCTCCGAAGGGTTTCCATGTGCCATTTCAGTTTCCTATCTGCGATCCTCATCCATGATGGCTTTCTAGAAAATCCTTCTGAACGCACGAAAAGGTGGAGGGGGGAGGGGGTCTGTACTCTAAAGAGCACAACTTAAGATAATCACTTCACAATACGTCTGCAAATTTTTAAAGCTTTGGTCGCTAGATTTTATGTATAAAATAATGGTCGTAGATATAGAATAACGTCAGTTTTTGTACATGATTAGAGATGCATAAGAGCGTTTAACATGTATACACCAACATTGTCTAATTTGTAAATCTTAAATCAATTTGTCAGGGTGTTGTCAGGCACGGATAAAATGTCAGAGGAGCAGTTAGTTATTTTAAAATTAAATATATTCGATGGATAAAAACAACAAATAAAGAACTAAAATCATTGTAGCCAATCATTGTGGTTGTAGTTAGGCGTGAAGAAACGTGTGCTCGATAAGCTGTCAGTTTTCTGTTCTCTCTCCCGTTGGCATGGTCTATCCGTACTGAGAGCTTGCGAACGTTCTGATTGCAGAAGACCGGAGTTCGAGTCCTTGCCGGTAAACCATATTTTCACACCTATAAGGTGTCTTTGCAGTTTTGGCGGAATTTCCAATTTTTTGCGAATCTGGTCGCATTGTAGCCTCCCACGCAGTCGTTTTTAGGGGAATCGTATTACCTCCTCCCCACAAACGTTTGTGGGGAGGAGATAATACGAGTCCCCTAAAAACGACTGCGTGGGAGGCTAGTCGCTTTGGAAATTCGATGTGATTTTGATCAAAATTTTCTCTCGTGAGATCTCTACCCTTCCCCCACCGCCTCCTACTTGCAGAAAAACAGAAATACAAGCTGCATTCCTCGTAACACCAAACACCAAAGCTAAAGATCGTTGGTTGTTAGCGCAAGGGAAACCGTTTACTCTCCTCATGCAGCTCCTCATGCATGGACCAGCAGGAGACTGGGTAAAAGTTCAAGAATTCTGAGTGTGTAATGCTTTTGACCAGTGGTTACATTCTAAGGACGCGATCATGCCGGAGAGATCGAGGGACAAAACAAGCGAGAGAAATGATCGAAAAAGGATCAGTTCTACAGTCGTGGTGTCCCAATCCTTCCAGAAGGCTCAGGATAAACGGTAGGAAGGTTTGACAGAAATCGTAGATTGAGTTTTAGCGAAGCAGCGGCAATACTCGGTCGGCGATTGAGGTTTGGTTTTAGCACACGAAAATCGGCTTGTGAAAATTTATGCACAAAACAGCTGCTAAATATCTTGAAATTCAACCAAAGTTTAGACTGCTGTTTAGATTAGAAGACCATCGGCAATACGAGAAAGACCTCCTTTATCGGTTTTTAAATTTGAAGGTTTATGCATGCCATCAAATATATTGCCCAGTGATATTTTACTTTAAATTTTCCAGGCTCTTAAGAACGAGTTCTTTAAAAATTGCAGCAATTTCTATACACTCTACTATAAATGTCTGTACAAGATAAGAATTTTTCCAAGTGATGTTTCCGAGCTTATGCACGAGATACATTTGTTTATATTTTCGGACTGTAGGACTAATTCATTTTCACAGATTGTTTATGCATGTAGATAATGTAAGCAAAATTTACAGATCTAACATTAGTTGATGGGGTCAAAGTTCCAGATGGCAGTTTTTGGCTGCTAGGCATATGCAGTAATGCTAAAACATGTTGTTATGTAAAATAATCTCACAATACAGGGATTCCCCTGAAGCAAGAAGGGAACGACGTTACAGACAAAGACCTCCTGATGAGACTCGTGATACTGACAGAAGAACTCAAAGAATGCACATGGACCGTGATGAAAACAGAGAACAAAGGAGGGAGAGGTTACGTGAACGGCTAGGTCCTCGTGACAGGAAAGGTGATGAGCGCAGAGAAAGTAGCGACAACAAGCAAGATGCAGCCAGCAGATGGAAGCAAAGAAATGAGCGATTTCGTAAGTATCCCTATCATCTTTTGTCTTTTCTCCTGTTGGATAGAAAAAAGACAAAAGATTGTTGTGAAAGATTTCCACATTACTGCACCTTTCAATAACATACCGACACTGAACTTCAACCACAACTACAGATTTGCCTGGTTTACTGCTGTACAAAATAGAAACAGAAACCGAGAAAGTGGATTGAAATCCACCAATCACAGTGCACAAACATGACCTTTGAACCCCATTGAGCCAAAATGCCTTTGCTTTCTAAAAGGTTCGCTGCAGTGATTGACGGCATTGAAAAACGTAATGGTTGGATGAATCTTGAATTTCAGAGTCCGCATGTTATTGAAAGGCGCAGTGAGATGGGAATGGAGGCAGCCTGTTTGTCCTTGGTGCCCTGCCCTCCCTTACTGCGAGCCTGTTATGTGATTGTAACTTCATATTTTCCACTCATTGCAGCTAGACGGGGTAGAAGTCCCCCTTCATTTGCCAATCAACAAAGACGCACTGTTTTTGATCGGCTGGACCCAGGCCCTCTCAGGGGTAGAGGGACACTGCAAGGAGGGGGGCCTAGGGACCAGAGGATGATTGAAATTGAAGTCAACCCGCAAGATGTGCCACGGGGAAAACGTTACTTCATGGTGTGTATAAGTCTGAGAAATTAAGGCATAATGCCAATGACAAATAATAATATTAATAGTTGGTTTACAAGTCATGGATCAGAAAATTAACTCTGCAGTGTATGTTAAAGTGCTAAAGTGAACCCATGAATTTCATGCTGAGCGTTAGCCCTAGTAAGGGAATGGGAGATCGCACTGGGCAAAGAAAAAACCTCTGACCTCAGTGGGAAATATCGAACGCACGACCTGCGGATTTGATTGTCCATTGCTCTACCGACTGAGCTACAAGGCCAGATGGGAGCAAGTTGAGGGTGATTATGGTGGTAATAATGCTGCAATTACATACACCTGTGCAGCAATATGTACTGCAGAGGTGATGCTTTGATCAGTCATTTGTGTCCTTAGTGCTAATGGGACAACATTCATTGGTTTACAACTCAGTTTGTCATGGTTACTATAGTTCAGTGTTCCCTGCAACATTTCCAGAGTAGAGTGATGATGTTGGGTCAGATGTAGGCATATGCTGAAATTTCAACACATACAATACCGCATCATGCCCAAGCTTTCTAAAGATCAAAAAGTCCACTTGATCTTCATTCTGGTGGAACAGGGTGCTGTCTTCACTGTTGTAGCACTGAATATCACATTGTTCACAATCTTTTTGCTCACAGCATGATGATAGAGAGATGCCTCGCCGTCAGAAGTCAGACAGACTGAGAGGGCGTTCAAGAAGTCCTCTGTGGGTGCATGACAAGTTCAATGAAAATGAGGGAGAGGATGATCAGGTAAAAAAAACTAAAATAATATTTTAATTATGGCGCGCAAAACACACCAATGAATCTCAATGCAAACATGTCAATGGTAGACTTATTTTATTTTAATATCTGTTAAAGTGGCCAAACTTATTTTTCCAAACATTCTGCGCTTTTTTCACCTTGCACCCAGACAATTCTGGTTTTAGTAAGACCATTGATACTTACTCAGGGGTTCAAGTCAGTATATGAATGGATTTGAGGGTAGTGGCAACTGGTGTATAGTGTACTTTAATTCACACTGGAATGTTGTCTGATTGTAAGGGAAATTCAGATGAATTAGTTTTATGTGCACAGTTCTTAATCTTAGTTGCTGATTCACCTTCAGGAAGAAACAGCAGAACCTGAAGATGACAGAGAGGCAACAGAGAAACAAGAAAAAGAAATCAATCAAGACAGACAAAGAGAAAGACATAGGCAAAATCACCGGCGAAACTAACCTCCCAAATCTTGATGATGTACTTACATGTACCTGTGTAAATGTAGAAGATAGTGTAGACCTGTAAAACATGCATGTAAAATGTTATGTGGTGTTTTATTAGTTGGTATCTACATTTGTACTGTTCCCGTTTGTGTTCTACATGTAGTTTGGAAACCATTTCAGAGCAAGCATTCACTTGAAATGGTTGAAAGTGTGTTCTTTTATGACACTAAGCTTGTTTTTCCAATCAGCAGCAGATGTAAGCAGTAGAGGTTAGTTTGTTATATTATTCAGATGTATGACTGTAAGTGGTTCTACATTTTACATCACTCTTCTGGCAGCAATGTTTTGAAGAAGAAAGATTTGCACATCCATTTTTAGAGAAGGTACTTTTATTTAATCAATGTTTTATACAGCAATACTAAATTTACTAAACTGTCTCTTTTAATTTATGGTGATTTGATAAATAACATATTTAACAGTGCTCCATGTCAAGTCATTCAAGTCATTCACAAACAGATGAGATCTTGAACTGCAAGACAAAAGACTTCAGTTTTTATTTACTGCCTGACCACAGAGCTGTTATAATTAAGCTTTGTAGACACAGGTTCTGGCACAATGATAGTAGTTGGTCATTAAGAAGACAGTGTCTTCTAATTTCATTGTATTTTAGTCATTTTCAAACTCTGAGTAGCCATGATGATAACAGCTGGCTGACAGTTCACTAATGACAGCACTGCTGACCACACTTGAAAGTAAGCAGACACCTTGGACCAATCGTCAGAGTACTGTATCGTTTTACATGCATGTGCAGTTTTTTATGGCAGCCGTCAGTGTTAAGTTCAGTCCTTCTCAGGTTCTCTTGCTCTTTCAGGAATCCATCTCCTTAGTACAACTTCCTGCAATTTATTGGAAAGAAAAATCATCCGACGAGTGTGATTTACTTTTTATTTCACATTGTCTTAGGCCTCAATAATCAGCTGTTCTTTTTCATCCCCCAATTTTCTCTCTGTGAATTGAGGTAACCAAAGATTCCTGCTGTGAGCAAAGTGAATGCAATGGGCAGACTTCTCGTATGCTCAGGGCATTATTGTATTAAATTTCTTCTAAGTTGTTTCTGTACATGATAACCCAGATGATGAAAAAGATCTCAGAAACCTTACATGACTTTTGTACCTGTAACTTAAATCTTGCAATGCATTGAGGTGAAGACATTTCTTCTTTGGTCATATCTGTTATAAAACAATACACACTGTCAATAAATAAAGTTACCAAAATATGTTTGCCAAATATGACAGAAATAAAATAAAAGTTGAAATGAATGTCCCCTATTTGCTCCCAGTGAGTGATCAAAACTTAGGTAACTTGAGGTGTGGAGCATTCAAACATAAGAAACAAAATATTCCAAGTTTAACACAACAAGGTTAGAAATGAATGCCAGCTGATAGGCTCAGGCAGACAAATAGGCTATTTAAAGATTCACATTGAAGGGAGAACCTTTAGATTCGAAACCCAAGCCACTCAGCACATTGCCTCTTACTTGTCATGTGGAGAAAAACTGTGTTGACTGGAATCGATCTTTAAAAAATTAATAGGATTTGAAGGAACTTTAAACTGTCTTTAAATTTGCTTACCTGATGGCATAATGACATAACATATCATCACTTCCTGAAAATTAAAAATACAAACACATGATTTATTCTCACATGCTGAATGCCATTAATTTTCTGTCTGCCACATGAGAATGCAACAGCACGTTATTGACAAGAAACAAAACTAACAGGGTAACAGACAGAACATGTCATAGACTAGCTCAGCCAAACAAGAGGAAACTTACTGACCCTAATTACCTATGCCAAACAAACAAGCAGACTGACAGGAGGGCTGGGAGGGTAGGGAAGCTGTTGCCTTCTGTATGGCAAGAAATAAAAAATGGTCATGTGACATCTGATACCCTATCGCTCCCAGACCCCCATTCAGTGTATGAAAATGAACTTCATTTCTTCCCTCTTTTGCAAGTTCAGCTGGCAAGAAAACCATTTCTTGACAACATTGCCTTCAGAAATACATTGGGAAAAAATTAAAGAAAAGAAAAATACCTTGGCAGCATGTCCGCTAACGCGACTAACTCCACACAACTGAGGCCATGTCAGCTGGCGACAAGGATTACTAACACCACTCTGCTCTGACTTAAAATGCTCTGAATCAACCATTTGGACTATAACTGAATAACTGGAAAATAAATTTTAAAAAAGCAAGACTTAACTGGATATTGCTTGTGAAGGCCAGCCTCCTAGAGTGAGAGAGAGCACTTAGTGTTGGGAGGAGCCTGGAGAGGGGATGAAAAGAAAGAGGAGCACTGGGGAGGAGAGATTGTCCAGGCACTCCCCAGGCTCCTCCCTCTGTTTCTTTTACTAGTCCCAGTCTCTTGCAGAAGCCAACATGTAATTCTCTGCCTGTCTCCTTCAAGCCTTTTGCTCCAGTTGAAAGGGTGCACGGAATAAGGCCCTAAATGACTTTTGATGCACATGTAAGGTCAAATTCTCCTTTTGTTTCACAAGCAAATACAAGTCAATTTGGAAGGAGAATCTAGCAATTTATCAGAAGTCACCTTAAGCTTTGTTTAAGGTTGCACCCCTTCATTTGCATTGCTTACAGAGGACTGCATGTAAAAGAATGAAATTAAACCTACTGTTTGATTTTTTTTCAATTGTTGGTACTGGTTTACTGGTCAGACTTACAGAGAACTTAAACAATCAACTGTATAAAATGAAAAAGAAAAGGCAATATAACCCTTACCTTGAATGATAAAAAGGCATACCCTCCTTGTACAGAACTGAAAGCAAATGAATTCAGTATTAAGCAAAAAGCAGTTTAGCATCAGTCCAGGAGAGCATTATGTTTCTGATGTTATAAAATTTCATGGTGATGATCATGATGACAATGATGATTGTGACGTTAACGATGATAATGATGATGATGATTTTAATGTTGATCGTGATGGTCACAAAATTTTATAATATTGATGGCATAAAAAGCACTCTCACCCCAATCTGTTCCATACTTAATGCCCACTTTAGGGACCCATCCTTTGGATCTGAAGTAATGATATGTTACATAGCTTGGGATGAAGTCTTGTTTGGCTGCACAGAATGAGCACCACATTTCACTTAATGACATTGGCTTCTAAATCAGAAGAAAACAGATCAGGGTCACAAACTGTAAGTAATAAATATTATTCCACTGTTACTCTTTTTATATCAGACTGGCCATTCCTCACCTTGTTGTTATTAAAGACAGAAAGGCACCCAAGACCATATGAGAGGAAAAATGCCTGAAACATTACAGTACACACAAAAAAAATTAATCGCCTTGCCTCACATAAACAAATTATGCACAGTGTATTTTTCAGTACTACAGATGGACTGTTGAATTTTGAACTATTGCTGACTTCCAAAATAATGAAACAGGTGACAGAGAGAGTTCAATCAAGTATGTCTGAGCTGCACTGTATAAAGATAAATATATATTGTAGCGTCTCATTTTACTAACCTCTTCTAAACTAAGCTGTAGATGCTCGTACACTTTGTATAGATCATCTTTTTTTATGCCACTGCTCTTCTGTTTTCTTTTTGAAGCTTCTTCAGTGACTTCACCAGGCTTGTTTTGATTGCTGTTGAGATTAAACAGGTGCCATTAATTGTCAAAATAGTTGCCTTTCTAAATTCCTGTGTATGGTGCAGGGCTTAGAAGAGAGGTGAAACTGTTCAATGGTTAAAAAAAAAATGCATCAACCTCTGCCCTTCCTCAATCCCTATACATTGTACCTGTCCACCTCCTATTATCCCTACTTTCCTTTTTCCTTTCGGAATCCCTTCTTTTTATTTTTTCTTCCATTTATAAAATGACCTGTTTCACCTTTTCTTGCTATAAGCCAAAATGACACAGTAGTTGCTCTGTGGTTTACAAAAAGTGTCCTGCCATTTTTCCAATAGGACTTAATTTTATGGAAATATATGCAAATTTATGTAAATTTATGCCAAGTAAATATTTCCCTCTGGCCTGCTCTTGTTGTTTTCAGCCTGCAGTTGATCACAAGCTGTATTTAGTGGATCCACACCTTTTTCTTACAACATCTTGCATAACCTCTTCCAGTTCTCTGTTCGTAATATTTGTTGTTTCTGTCTCATCCTCTGAGTTGATATCCCTAACATCCTCATCATCACTTGAATGCATTCTGATCTCTGCACTACAGCTCCCATCTTGGGAAAATTCAGGTTGATTCACAGATGGTTCATCATTACTGAGATCTATGTCCACTTTCCTTCTTTTAAGAGGTATAGTTTCATCTTCTTCAACAGGAGCTGTAGCAGTATTATCAATAGTCTCTGAATCACAGGTTATCTCCTCTTCTTGTTTTGTACATTGTACATGTATACCACCATTCTCTTCCTCGTCTTCAGGTGAAGCATCATAACCTGCAAAGTATTTCCCAGTGGCTTGCTCCCACCATTGCTTGTGATTTTTAAAACTAAAAGACAGGGATGGGAAGCGGGTATTGCATTAAATATTTTAGTATACAGTATTTTAATATATTCAAGAAACAACAGAAAAAACAAATTGTGAAGTCCTATATGTAGATAATTTGGGGAAAATTTTCCTTTAATTAATTCAGTGGAAAGTTGTATTTACATCTGCAGGTACAATGCGCAATAATTACCCGGGCATATATTATACAACTTCCACTGGACCACAGCACCCCCACAGTGCATATTTACCATATTAAAGACCAACGTTCAAACGCTCGCACTGTGCTGAAAAGTAGTGTTTATTTCCTTACCGCTCCTTTCTGATTACTCGGAACTTTGATTGTCTGATCTCTCTTTCTCTTGGAGGCACTAAAGGACATAAGAAAAATATTGTGAAGACACAGGCAGCCCAAGTTCACGTCACTAGAGAGCGTGTAATAATTACTAGTGGGTATGATGACCTTTGAGTGCAAGCAGCCATTGAGAATTTAAACGCATTATAAGACTTTGTGTGGGAAATAAAATACTGTCGATTATGAAGTTTAAAAAACGCTAAATTTAACTTTCATTCAATAAAACGAATAAAACTGTCAAGTTCGCGGCGTCACTAGAGAGCGTGTGATAATTAATAACTAGTGAAATGATGACCTTTGAGTGCAAGCGGTATTGGGTTACGGGAGCCGTTGAAAATTTGAACACATTATAAGACTTTGTATGGGAAATAAAATACCGGCGATTCTCACGCTTAAAAAAACGCTAAATTTAACTTTCATTCAATAAAATGAATAAAACTGACTCAACTCTGGTGTATCCTTGTGAATTTTGTAGCCTATTTCACTGTTTCGAGCGTTCTTTGAAATCACTGTTATTCCCCTCATAAGACGGAGTCAAGGCAGCACACTTAAGATCTCGACCGTAAGCGCGCATAGTCCGCTCAGAGGCGGTTTGCGCCTCGAAAATCCATCCCAGCCGCGATTTTTTCACGCAAAGCTTAAGCCCCATCATTCGCAAACCTCGGTGAATGTTTCGTCGCCAAAAATCCCCTCTCACTTGGCTGGAAATGAGCATTTTCTGCTTCTGATTCCACGATAGCGTCGTTTCTCCAACAGATGATGATTTTGAAAATGGTCACGGAGCTTGGGTCCGAGGTCAAATTAACTCCACCCGATGGGGTACAGTCATTTCATGTACAGCACTTACCTCATCCCCACAGCTAAGCCATTGGTAGCTCGTAACAATGGAGCTGTCACAGAGATGCCGCTGTGGGGATGGGGTAAGTGCTGTACATGAAATGACTGTACCCCATCGGGTGGAGTTAATTTGACCTCGGACCCAAGCTCCGTGACCATTTTCAAAATCATCATCTGTTGGAGAAACGACGCTATCGTGGAATCCGAAGCAGAAAAATTATGCTCATTTCCAGCCAAGTGAGAGGGGATTTTTGGCGACGAAACATTCACCGAGGTTTGCGAATGATGGGGCTTAAGCTTTGCGTGAAAAAATCGCGGCTGGGATGGATTTTCGAGGCGCAAACCGCCTCTGAGCGGACTATGCAAGCTTACGGTCGAGATCTTAAGTGTGCTGCCTTGACTCCGTCTTATGAGGGGAATAACAGTGATTTCAAAGAACGCTCAAAACGGTGAAATAGGCTACAAAATTCACAAGGATACACCAGAGGTGAGTCAGTTTTATTCATTTTATTGAATGAAAGTTAAATTTAGCGTTTTTTTAAGCGTGAGAATCGTCGGTATTTTATTTCCCATACAAAGTGTTATAATGCGTTCAAATTTTCAACGGCTCCCGTAACCCAATACCGCTTGCACTCAAAGGTCATCATTTCACTAGTTATTAAATTATCACACGCTCTCTAGTGACGCCACGAACTTGGCAGTTTTATTTGTTTTATTGAATGAAAGTTAAATTTAGCGTTTTTTAAACTTCACAATCGACAGTATTTTATTTCCCATACAAAGTCTTATAATGCGTTTAAATTCTCAATGGCTGCTTGCACTCAAAGGTCATCATGCCCACTAGTAATTATTTCACGCTCTCTAGTGACGCGAAGTTGGGCTGCCTGTGGTGAAGATGGTTCAAAGTGAAAAAAGAAATATTCAAATAAAAATGCTTGTGCATAAGTCAATCCCAGCAGTGACCATCCCCCCACCCCACCCCACCTAGCCATTTTTCAACATTGTTCGTCCCGGGGGTCCGGAGGGAAGTTGGGCACTGTTGGAATTAACTGATCAATGCATAAATATTTTTTTCACTTTCATAATGCAAAAATCTGTGAACTTACATCTTCTCAACTTTTCAGACTTTGAAAACGCCTTCTGGGAAATGTTTGAAATAACCTCATATTCGGGTTTACTTCTTGACAGGATTCCTTTCCCAAAGAAACCCTGCAAAATTTATGAATATGCAATTGTAAGCAGGTTGAGTTGGAGAGGGTTGGGAAAATTTAATAAAAAAACTGGGAATGAAATGAGACTTACCATCTTATAAAGGAAAGTCAGGTCCCCAAGATCTTCAATCACGACACAATTATCCCTAAAATACCCGGTGTAATAATACCACCGATCACTGTAAGGCTCTTTGCGTGTAATGCTCTGAATAGGAACTGGAAATGGAGCTTCTTTAGGGAGGAATTTAACTCCCTTCTTGCGACGAGGAATCCTGATGGCTGTGTCCGCCATCTTGGTTTTTGGGATATCCGCTTTGCTATTGCAGGCTCATAGATTAAAACAGTGTTCCGCTGGTTGCTTTGCAGCTTCATAAATTCAAAATGGCGGTAAAATCAACGGATTGAAAGATTTGTGTACAACAAATGTAACCAGTCTGAGAAAGAAGGAATCCGTTTCTTTCATCGAACAATAACGAGTTAACGATTCAAGAGCATTTCTTGGACCATGACTACCGGCGATTTGAAAAACAACCTTCGAAAGCTAGTTTCGGAGTTGAAACAAGTTCACTTTCCACAAAATGAGCTCGATCTCAAAGGAATAGCTCAAGGAATCCCCAAAGCTTTTCTTCCAGCTCTTCATCATGTGTTCCTTGACTACTCCATCTCGCTTGCACAGTACTTCTCATCTAAAGAGTACGAGTTGTACGGAAAGACAGACTTACGCTTTTTGGAAACTGTGTATAAAGTACTTCGTGACGAGTTTGGTTATAAACCTCACGTCACCAAGGAGCAGTTTCTAACTATTGGTTTTGCGGAAAGAAAGATCATTTCACTTTGCGATATTCTGAAACTTCTGAGAGGAAAACACGAAGAAATGAATCCTAAAAGTAGCAAATCGGACAAGAAGAAAGGAAAGAGTACACAGCTGATTAGTGGAGAAAATACAGCTAAAGAAATCTCATCGAGAAAAAGCACTACGGCTAGCTCTGATTACTTTCCCGGGCCCCTCCCGGTAAATACAGATATGAAGAGCTTTCAGAGTAATAAGCAAGCAATGGAAGCTGGATTCGGATTAAAAGAACCACTTGTAACACGCATGATAGCTGATGAGGATCTGAACTTTGAAGGAACTGTCAATCATTCTTCTGAAAGAGGTTCAGCTTGCAGTGATAAGGACAGTGATCAACTAAGAAAATCCACCAACTCCACAGACAACTCAGTTCCGTCAAATTTGATCATTAAAACCACACATGACGAGAGGCGCTTTGGAGTGAAATTTCCAGTTTCCAGAAATGCAGAAATTAGATCAAATTTGAGTAGGCAGCCTGCAGTGAACATACTGAATAGAGGAGAACCAAATTTGCCTGGAGAATCTCAGGTTAAGGCAGTAACTTGGGAGGAATCAAATTTGCTGCGACAGCCGCAAGTCAAAACAGTGACTTGGGAAGATGAGGTAAAAGATTCCCAGGTTGGACAAACTGTAGCAAGTGAAGATTCACTCCCACTGTCCAATGAACCAGTTGCGCCTGTCTCAGTACCAGCAAGAATTCATTCAATTCCATTCTCAGGGACGTTGCCAGCATATTATCCAACAGAAATGGGGTCACTTACAGCTGCAATGAGAGGAATGCTGCATGCAATCCCACACCCAGTTTCCATGACAACAGCCCCAATACCAAGTCCTGATTTAATGCTTACACCAGTTGTTAAAGGCATTCAGCGTGAAGCCATACCTCTTTCAGGCTCTCAAAAGGAGTCAGATCTACACAATGTGCCATTTGCGAGTGCCAATCATCCATGTACACGAGTTGTGAGGCATTCAAAATCACTTGACACTGTTACAGGTGAATTAGGTGTAGCTCCCTTGGGTGCCCACACTGGAGCTGAGGTGTTCGTCCTCAGGCAACAGGTTCAAGAGTTACAAGAGAAGTATGACAGTATGGTGTTGTTAAATAATGAAATGTCAGCCAGAGTTGTCCTTCTTGAGAGTAGAATGAAGTTACTAGAGGAAGCATGTGAAAAGAAATATTCCTGTGATTACAAGACTCTGTCACACACAAATACCAAGGATATATCAAGACAAGATGATCATGTTGTTGTGTCTGGTTTTAATGCCTGTAGTGACAAAGATTTAGTTCAGCAATTCTCTACAGATACATCAGCCAATGGCACAAACACAGAATCTGTTGTGAAACATAATTCCACTAGCCGAAAACTGTTTAAAGAAACAGCAACTTTGGCAGCCAGCGGCGATCAACAAGTCAAGGAGCCAACTCCTATTATTATAGACTTGACATCAGAGAAGTATGATAATGAAGCAGATGGTGATGATTCAGAGAACTTTGAGCATGCAGCAGACAAAGGCAAATGTGATCATGATAGTTCATTCAGTGATAAAGATGATAGTCTTATCTTCAGCCCTCTGCCTTCAGCTTCAAAGCTTTCAGGAGTATTTACAGATTCTTCAACTAAAAATACAGTGGTGAACGTTCACAAGAGGCTACAAGAGACAAGAGAACTACTGGCAAGGACCAACAGGGACTTTGCAGCAAAATTTAATCGCTACCAAATTGAATAAGATTGTTAGTATGTGTATATACAAAAAACAGTTGATCGTGTTTCTCATGAACCCTGATAGGCTACTCAAACTCCGGATGATATTCAAGCTATTTATAGTAACTTGTGCAATAATAATTATTTATGATACAAATTATATATTTTTTTTTTGTTTTGGTGGACTGCTTGTCTTCATGTGTGACTGTGTTATTTGAACAGGTACATTCAAACAGCTAGATATCATATTTTAAGTACAATAAATGTTCATAGCCATGATGTGTCCATTGTCTCTTGGAGTATAAATACATACTGAACGGGGTGTTAAATGATTGTTGTAACAATCAAAGTTGCCCCCTTGATTAGAGAGGAAGTACAGGGACTTACTGTAGTTGATATACAAATGTCTAGTTTTGAATCGAAATCTTGTGGTTCAGTTTTATCCTTGGTTTAAATTTTATTTTCCTCTGTTTCAAGCTCGTCATACAATGTACACTAACCAAGAACAATGGGAAGATGAAATTTAAACCAAGAGAAATTTGAACCACAACAGATGTGTCACCAATGCTCACTGATGACCATAGAAAAGTTATGTAAGTATACCATTTCGTTATTTTTCACCTATTTTATTAGTGAAAAGAATTGTTGCATGACTGTAGTTTTAGCTTAGTTCGATGTACTGTGCAGTGTGTGTTGCACAGAATTATCGTAATAACATTTTTATTGATCTAGAGTCTTCTTTGCAGGTCTGCAGTTATGCCATCTAAAGGAAAAGTTACAAGAATACTAAAGTTGTCTCAAGGTAACTACTAACAATAATATTACATAAAAACTACACGTACGCAATATTTGCAATCAAATGATGGTATAAATGAGCACCACATTACTTTTCTAATATGTATTTTCATCTTTCTAAGATTAGATTCATTGACAGTGTATTTCTATCAATTTGTTTAAAAAAATCTATACTGAATGTTAAGTTATTCTTAGTAACCCCATATACTCACAGGGTGAAGAACCCTGCTGTTTTCATACTAGCAGAGATTTTATTTTTAATTATCTGGAAGTAATTTAAATTTTATTTTTAAAATTTAAACAAATTCCTAGCAAGTTCTTGCAAGGGTGCTTTCAGTTTGCAAAATTAATGGAATGTACAGTGTACCAATTTGAAGGATAAGTTTTATCCCAGTCCTTCTAATTTCTTCAAAATTGCATGTACATTATTGCAGTGGTTATTTTTCAAGATTTTGCAGCACCATCCCTTCAAAATGTACCCTAGGTGCCAGAGACTTTTCATGCACGGTTTCCGGTTTTGGTCAAGTGTTCTCGCCGTGCGCAAGAAAAAACCTCTGGTACCCAGGGTTTTCAAAATGATGCATTCGATTTACAGACTGGCCAGTCTTCCCAGCTAGTTCTGACAAATGCAAAGCACCCTAAGATACAGGACAGTGAACATAACTGAAAACAATAAGGTTCTTGGAAGAAAAAAAAACTTATGAAGGGGAAATTCACTAAGCCTTAGCTACCTGTAGAATACTGTTCATGCTTTCAAGTGGCTCAACAAACACCTGTTTTCTCAAGGTTAACGAACAATTTTAATAGCAAAAAGCAGATCTCATTCCTAAGAAAAGTACTTTGTACATGTTACTTATATCTGGGCATTAAATAATTTAGAAAATATTTTTCTATACTTACATGTATATATACTTTCTTTATTGTAAACAAGGTGTACAGTATACTGTATATAATTTTGTTATAAACTCTACCTATGTTTAATAATTTTTTACTAGTTGTATGTTGTGGTATAAATTTATGTGTTAGTTTGACTGATGTCTTGTTTAACTGTCTTTTCTTCATCATGAAAATCAAGTTAAACCAAAATTTACACCACAACATCTACCTCTATAGTCTCCCATGCAGTCATTATAAAGGTTGTGAGAAGTGTTGGGGAGAAGTGTTGCATGATGTCACGACCCTGATAACAGCTGCATAGAAGACGACTACCACTATTAACTGATTCTCTCTTGCGGGGTCAGTTCAGAAATACTTCTAAGTTTCAGTGGTTCGTCATTGTCATCTCCATGTTGTCTTTTATTTGACCCCCGAGCTTGAATTGCAGCACTTGCCTTCATGATTGCATCCATTTGAACTTCTGGTATGGCAGGATATAGCACTGCTGGCCTAGAAAACAAAAAAACCATGAATAAATCACAGTCATAATTTAAGATATATATGTTTTGTTTACCTAACACAGTTTCTTGCAAAGATGTACAGCACTCTAGTATTTAGCCATATTAGAGTTGTACCGCTCTGCTGTAGGACACCCTCCATAGACAGCAAACTACATCTCTCGTCAATGTAAGCAGACACATAGTCAAGGTTTCAATTTCAAAGTTGTTGCAAACACAACTTCAATATGACCTGCTGTAATTGGACACATACTCAATGTCCTAGACACATAGAAACACTGCTTTTTAAACCTCCTAAAAGTGGACACTTCTTTGAAGCTGACACACAGTTGATTGGTTCCAGCCACATACAAACACTGTCCCAGAAGTGGACAGCTTTCCTAAGTGGGCACACTTATGGTTGATATGGTCCCAGTCGCAGGTCTGCCAACACTGTTTGGGTCTAAGTGGACAGTTTTCCTAGAAGTTGACACACTGGCCTGGTCTCAGGTACAAGTCTGCAAACATTTTTTTTTACCTCCCTTAATTCCACACCTCTCTGAGAGAGGACACTTAATGAATGTGTCATCAGTGGTGTCCACTTAAATGGAAACTTAGGTTTGACTGTACCAAACATATTGGACGAAAATAATGTTCAGTAAAACCCAAACAGCAATAAGTTAATACAGTATATTTATTTCCTAAAGATTTCTACAGAGAGCATTTTACTGCAGCTATATTATATTCATTTACTTTGGTTTTGTTTTCTACTTACGCTACTCGGTTCTTCATCCTTCTTATTGTTTTGTAGTGACTCAGTTCAGGATGTCTGTTTTTTCTTGTTATTCTGGGTGTGTTTAAGAAGAATAATTTATTATTTATTTACTGTACAAATAGATTGACACAAAATAAACAAGTACAATAATACAAAACAATACTGCATACATTTACATAAAATTTCCATGCATCTGCAGATATTTTCATAAATTAATGTGAAAAATGGAAAGCCTTTGACTTGGCTTCCAGTACTCTTAGGTTCTTAAGGAGTAAAGATCTTCACCACTTCATGTACTCTTTATGTTACTGTGTAATATGGCACTAGTCCTCTTGAAATGACACCAGTTCACTCCAGATGCTGGTCTGCTTTCCCTTGCTTTTTATCCAGCTCCATAAGTCAATGTATTGAGAAAGCACTGGGGTACTCAGCCATTGAATAGAAAGTTTCATGCACATGTGTACTAGTTTTCCCTGCTTAATTTCTTTAATTTGTGCTAGGCATGCTCTTTGTAATCATAATGCAAGAATTGGCCGCTTGCTATGTAAGTTATTATAATGGTAATTAGTACCAGTAAATGTGAACAAATATCACTGTAAACTTGGTTTCTTACTGACCTTCGCCATAATTTTTGCCAGGTCTGCAATGTATTTGAGGTCCAAGTCCAGCTACTCATGGCAATTCCAGTACCAAATAATGATGCTAGTTCCAGTTCAATGACCCCTAGATCAGGTCGCTCACTCACTGAACAATGTGAATTCCATGTCTGTCCTTGCACTGCTTTATCGGCAATGCATCTTTGAAAAGAAAGACAGCAACCCTATCAGGTAATTTAAGGCTGACTAATTCATTGATAAGCTTGGTTGAAATCTATGCTAAGAGGAAATTTGGCTGTGAAATCCAAATTGTTTTCCAAAATAAGTTTAATTTGGCAGGAACACAGTTTGTTTATATCACTATCTCTTAAACTTCAATTACAATATATTTTGTACTAATTTTGAAGAGTTAGCCAGGCCTGATCACTTTTCCTAAAAGCTAAATCAGTAATCAGAAGCAAAGTATCATCGATTTCTTTATTTGTCTATATCTGGCAAGTATGCTGTTCGGTTTACAAGCACATGTAGTCTACAGTAGCGTTAAGACAAACAGTTAGTCCACATTTTACACTGAGGTTAACAAAAGGAAAAGAAAGAAAAATAAATTGAAAAACTGGAAAGCTGAGAGCATAACCAGATGTTCTATGCCGAGTGTTACATTGTTATTCATTGTTCCTGAGACTTTCCTCCTTTTTCGCATGTGCTAGCAATAATTATTTACTCCCTAAAAATCCACAGATTAGGGTAGGTTATTATTTTCCTTGCAAGTAATGTAAAAGGCATGTTGCTCTTACAAAGAAACAGGTTTGGTTCAGATGTGTAGTTTAATGCGATCAGAACTTCTCCTGACAGCCTTTTGACATGTCACCCACTCAACTGATTGGTTGGCTTTTTTTCAAGCTATTATATAATGTTTCAATAATAATTATTTGCTACAGTTATTAACATTGTATACATTGCCAGGTAAACTGAGTGACTACCTACCTTATAAACTCAATGTAACTCTTTTCCCAAATATGCTGATTGAGATATTCATAGACATGGCATGCGAAGGTAGTAAATACCGTCAAAAATGAAATGAAGGAAAATATACCTGGAAAGAGTTCATGGACAAAGTTAGCAAACAGTAGCAAAATTGTTTTAGCTACTAGCAATAGGCATTAGGGGGTATTACATGATTGTCATTTGTGGCACCGGCTAGAAGATGCTAATTGCCAACTACACCGTGTGCAACTGAATGTATATTAAAAGGCGTACTGTGAGATCACTTTAAATTCATTGTCCTAGTAGGGTGGGGAAGACAACCAAAAATATAATTATTAACCATAAATTAAATAAACTTCCTTGTATTGCTGACTTACCAACTCTAACTATGGTTTCCTTTATTTTGTGAGCTGCTCTGCTGCTTAGGAAATTGGGATTTGATCTACGTAGCTTACAGAGAGTCACAAGTCCTACAAAAATAAATAAATAAATTAATTAATTATTAATTAATAAAAATTAATTAATTAATTAATTAATAAAAAGGGTTAGGCCAGAAAAGTAGTGACAGAAAAACTAAAAGAATACCTTTTTATGAAGAAATACCAACAGCAACACTAAGACCGACATAGGTCTAGTATAACATATGTGACATGGTTTGTCACTAGAGACGTTTTGGAGAAATAAATTATTTCAATATATAAACTAGCGAAAGTTATAGTGAACAACGTTTCACCACGACATGTTGTTCTCTACTAATTTCACAAGTCATGGTTTGTAAAATTGAAATTCGGACATCAGCATCAAGTAACCTTAACACTGACACAAGGCAGGTTGCAATACACTTCCCTCCCAAGCAGGATCACTTGTATTTTCAAAATACATGAGAAGGTTGAATAACCAGAAGGATAGCCATCCACAAAGTCATTCCTAGTGGAGTCATATTACCAGTATAGATTAGAGGGATTCACGAATACAGTCGACTCTCAATAACTCGAACCCTCGCTAACTCGAACCTCCCGCTAACTTAAACCAATTTTCCTTTCAGGTCATTTTCTATATAATTTTACCCTCGATAACTCGAACTCCCGATAACTCGAACCTTTTTCAATTTCCCTTGAAGGTTCGAGTTATCGGGAGTCGACTGTACATACCACAGGAAGAAGGGTTTGTGCTTTGAGAGTGCATTGCCAGCCAAAAAAAGTACAAAGTATAAACATTGATGAAATAATGTGGATCATCAGTAAAGTTGAATATGTATTTGAGGTCATATCCAAAATGGATATGTGTATATACTATATGCCATTTATACGGATATATACGTATGCATATACTATACACATGTACCTTGTATTAAAAAAGCACCACCAACAAGCAAATCAAGGCCTAAGGGTGCCAACAGAAATCCAGCTCTCATTTTGGGATTCTTGTACCCAACAAAACAGATTCCGCTAAGAGAGTTTGCATCAACCTGAAAAATTAATTTCATACAATAAGTACAGTTTACCTTTTACTGTTACTAGATGGAGAGGACAGTTTGGGGGAGGGGGAAGGCGGAGAGTACTCCCCTCAGAGCACAATGTGTAAATTTGGCACAGAAGCTATACTGTACTGTACTATGCCTTTTGTTGTAAATTTAAAGTGCCACTGCGCCACTCATCTTGAATGTGAAACACTTTTTATCAGGCTGAGCTTGCTTTCATGTCACTTCAAAGGCACATGTATTTAATATGAAAACCTTACAGGATACCGCCAATGAACAAAGTCTGTCTAGATTGTACAAAACATTCTTCTAACTAGTAACATAAAAATATATTCATAACACTTGGGAGAATATACATGTTGATGTGACTCTAACCTGTTTCAGAGCAAGAACACAAATTGTCAAGATGAGAGGAAGAGTCCATGCTATGGAGTGAAAACACACCACTTTCCCTGCAAAGTTGTCTCTAGTGCTGCCAAGGGATTTGAAGCAGATGGACCAGGAATATGACAGGATAACAAACCACACAGCACCCACCATAGAGAAATAGTACACCAAAACAAACGTCATGATACACAGGAAACAGTCGTCCTCACTGTGGGGAAGACAAAGCAACAATTAGGGTGACATATATTTAAGTGATGTTCAAACCTATATACGCTAAGTCCACATGGGCTGGGGTAATGATTGCATTGGAGGCTAGTGCGAAGGAGGAAGGAGTTAGTTAGATGCATCTAAACCATTTGCTTGATACTTAAATCCGCCTATTAGTAACCCTTCTTACAAACACATGACATTCTGTGGGCTTTCTCCTTATCATGGTAATGCAGAAACTTGCAAAACTTTAGAATAAAAATTCATCTTTCAAATTGGCACTCTTACTCCCCGCGGAATCAATGAATGCTGCTTGTTCACATAATTTATTCTAACTTGTTTTCCACTCTACCATGTTCCCATCAGTAGTGTGGCTCCTCTGCTCAATATATAAATACATACAATCCACAATTCCCTGATTAGCCCGGATGAGCTAATCAGCTCTGATGAGAGCAGAGATGGGAGCAGGGATGGCGCAGTGGTGAGAGCACTCGCCTCCCACTAGTGTGGCCTGGGTTCGATTCCCGGACTAGGCGTCATATGTGGGTTGAGTTTGTTGCTGGTTCTCGTCCTTGCTCCGAGGCTTTTTCTCCGGGTACTCTGGTCTTCCTCCCTCCACAAAAACCAACATTTCCAAATTCCAATCTGACCTGGAAACAGTGGAGCAAAGAGCCACTCCTTTGATTCCCCTGAAATTCCCATTTATTTATTTTATTTATTATTATGATGAAGGGGTAAAGCTCAAATGTCAACACTAGAATCTCTTTACAATAGCCAATTTACATGATTGTACTTTTAGTTATCAACTCTGTTGATAAACCAAACATCAGTTAGGGTTAAACCTTGAGAAAAATAGAAAGAAAGTACGCTGTAAATTAAAGCAAAGTGTCACAGGTCACCTTGGTTCCTGAAGTCTCATTGTGTCATCGTGCCGACAGACAGTGCGATTTCTGGCACCATCAGCAAACTGGATTAAAAAACCCATTGAGGCTGCACAGAAACAAGTGTTCATGTAAAAAAGAATCACTGATGGATAGCGATTCTGTGTCTTCCAGCCAATCAGGAATGTGATCTGGAAAAAAAGAATGAAAATAAGTATGACATCAAACATTTGTTGTGCATTCTCTGTGCAACATGATGGTAATAATTATTGTAATTCATCACTGGAGTGATGCGGTGAACACTGATGATGGTGAATGTCTCTTTTCTGTTATCTAACTGTAATGCCACCATTACACAATGAAACTTTTAGCTGAAACTTGTGTGCAGCGGCAAATGAGACCAGTTTCACGAAGTGGTGTTACACAGTGAAACTCTTGTTTTTTCGCCACTGAGACCGTTGCAACCCGGTGCAGAAGTAGAAAGCAGTTCTACTCTTCGTGAAACTTGTCTCACAACGGAAGTTTGAAAAAGTTTCATGAAACTGACCATGTTAAACGGCGCAACGCCTGCTGAAACTTGTTTTGCAGCGCCGTTGCACACAAATTTTAGCTAAAACTTTCAACGTGTAATGGCGGCTTAAGGGATATTGAGACTAGAGGTTCCAGGAAATGTATTCTCTTCCCCACCCCCACCCCTAGAAAAGGGGGTCTACCCATTTTTTATGAATGCACATTCATATCCCTTCATGCCAAAAGAGGACTTGCATGTATGGATTTCACTGCAAACATGAAATTAATGTGATTATTAAAACTTTCACCATTGTAAAAAGGCTGCATATAAATGATAAGCTTCCAAATGCTCCTACAAATCTGTGAATTCTTGTATGCTCCTCTGTGTCAAATATGGGGTTTTCACATTGTATGCCGCAGCCCTCTATCCCCTCATACCAACTGGACTTGTGCTCTGTTTCAACCAGGGGTCTTTGACAAGCAGATTCATTGAGCTTAAGTGTCGTTATCTGCAAAAAAAGAAAAAAAAGATTTCATGCTTAATGATATGCAATATGCAACAGAGTTCTACAACAAAGGTGAAATGGAAAACATAACTTTCCTTAGCAGATATGTTTTGTGAAAGGAATTCTTTAAGAAATTTCTTTAAATAGGTCACTGAATACAACATGGTTAAATACAAGAGGGTAACCTGATCTTCGTTTTCAATGCCGTCCACTAGACAGGCTTTTTGAGTTAGTCTGAAAAATCTAAATTCCTATTGGTCAATATTCTTAAACATGGGTTCAACTTGTCTTTCTTTTTTTAATTGGGTAGGAAACTCCATATTGTTCTCTTGTTCAGCAGCATTAAATGTTGGCTGATCTCACAGCGTCTATTCTTTTTAATAGTTGTGCTTGAAACTAGGAAAGAACATCACAAGGGGTTTGCAGCAAAGGCTCTATGAAATTGTTTACAGGCGCTTTTTTGCTTGGTATAGAAAATTATATTGTGATGTTGAATTATTTATTGTTTACGTAAAGGATTCAACACTCCACGAAAGAAATTTTACACTACAATTTGATATAAAAGACAGCCTTAACTCTCCAATGCGGTTGGGGATAATGAATTCTCTAAAACCAAAGTGTGCAAATTTCACCAGTATGTGCCCGAGTGATGTCAGATTTTTAAGAATGAGTGTGCGCTTGTGCAAAGCGAGTAGATAGAACCTTGACCTCTAACTAAGGCAAAATTCAGTTAAAAAATATTCTTTAATTGAAGAACGGTTTTTCGGTTCACTTTTGAATTACGGTTGAGGATAAAAACTTCCTGGGCTACATTTAAAAGCTAGGGTAATTGTATTTCTGAAGTACGTGTAAGCTAGGGGAACATGCATTGTATTCAATTGAACGACGCGACAATAAAGTATGTACTGTGCCTTACTGTTGTAAATATTTGTCTTCACAACTACCTCATAGTGTCCGACTATTATTTTTAGTTGCTGTCCATTGGCCAGCAAGCTGCCTTGTTTTATATAAAGTAATTTCTCCTGATTATCTTTTTTTTACAAACTTGAGATAGGTTTTTGTTGCAGTAACTGTCATGATGGCAAAATCAGATATAATGGTATCTCAAAACGGGACACCGCGGTTATACTGTTTCGTGTGTGAGTTAGCTGTCAGTACAGTATATCAAAAGAAAGTATGAAGTACTTCTATTGTTGTAGTTATGTACATATTTAGTATTTTACTGTTTAAACTTACTTCGCAGCCTCCTTCTGGAAATCTTTCACACTGCAAAAAGTCCGGCCACTTTTTGTGGTAGCGTTCCACGACAGAGCAAGGTTTTCTTGTAGCATCGCACTGCTCTCGACACGGCAGCTTAACACTGCTGTTTTGACAACGAGGTTTATAAACTTGGCATAATAACGGCTGAAGAACGGACCAACACTTGGATAAGAATTTTAAGCCTTCCCATTGCTTTAAATTGCTCTTAACTTCGCCTTGATTGTGAGAGTCCGTGACTAATTGTAAAGTCGTGAAGTTATAGTCCAAATGAGAGCCGAAGCATGTCTGATCTTCAAGCACTTCACACTTGTAACTAATATTTCCCCGAGTTGCTGTAAGTAACGAATATAGTACAGTTAAAGTGTAGAGGCATGAAACTCCCATACGAAGGTAAGAAGGACACATGGAAACCTCTAAAACTGGAGTCTTGGTTTGATAAAAAGTGGTTGCAATCCAGCCGGCGGTCGCCTCAACATTCCTCCACTCGGATACGGACAAACAGGCTATTAAATTTCATGTAAAGCGATCTTTGTTTATCATGGGATTAGATTTTGAATTGTTAACTCATTAAACCAGTTCATTGAACATTTACCGAAAGTACTTAATGACTGTGATCCATTGCATGGCATGCTCCTTCATACCTGTCTATTATTTTGCCACTAACAAGGCAAAAGGCACACATGCAATAAGAAAAAAACCAGTTCAGTTTTGTAGAATGACTTGTGGGAACCAAAATAAGTCAAATTTGTTTTTATGTATGTGCATATAAAGTGGAAAATCCCTAGGGATCAATAACTAAGTACAAGTTGTGAAATTATAAATTGACGCGTCTTTCGCGCGCGATATGCAGTGAGTTTTTAGCAAACTTATTTCTATTGATAAGTACATTCTGATTTGTTCCCCTTGCTTCACGGGCAACCTCATACCCAGAGTCCTCTTTGGCCCGAGCACGACATTTAACAATAGACCCTTCAGCAAAATGGCAGCAACAGATTTGAATGAGTTTAAATTGAACTGAATAAAAAACTGATACCAGCACTGGAAAGAGCACCTTTACTTAAGTAACCTTGCAAAGTTTCAATATATTAAATGTTCAGTATCAGCTAAGGAAATGTATATATGACTGGGGGCATACGTCATACCCCCAGTCATACAAACGTCTGGTCAACAGCGAAATTTCACCACATTTTGATCGAAAAGCAAAATCTCTCAGAAACGTACTCAGAAGTCTAAGGTACATTAAGCAACCAGCGGGAGTCGTGTTTGGCCTGTCACCTTTTCAAATATCTGTTGCAGTCCCACGTTGTGGTACGTGAGATATGCTCTTCACGCTTTGAGTGGCTATTATCCCAGACTGAATAGTTTTCCAAGGATCAACATGATAAGGAAGTCAGCCCTCAACATTCATTGGAAGAAAAAAAAAAAAAAAAAGGAAAAAGAACGAGCTCTAAAAAGAAATTGATAACTGACTTATTGACTGATGCGATTCGCGGGAAACTTTGAAAACGCGAGTTAAATGAACGATGTCGTCGTTACGGTGGTAAGAAATAGAAGAAATAATTTTACAGCTAATTTCTCGGTGACCAAAGACCAGTGCTAAGATCAGTGCTCAGATTTGCAGTGGGAATTTATATCCAACTAATAATTATGTCTTTTTTCGTCGAGGTAAGGGGCTTGAAGAAAGTTATGACCTGACAGGGATCGGGATTGGGCTAAAACACCGGTCGGGATTACGGGATTGAGGGAAAATTTTGTCCGGGATGGCGGGATTGAAGAACCCTATTGGGGACCCTCGATGATATTACACCTGATATGCTGAGACGTTGCAGGGTTACTAAAGTAAAAATGCTCTTTCTAGTGCTGGTCAGTACGTTTTTAATTTTAACTTAATATTTGAAGAAGGGTCTATTATTCCACAAGCGCGCGTTGGATACAAGATGATAGGATTGTATTTAATAAAACCACGAAAACGTGCTAAATCCTACTGATTTGGTATTTTCTTTTACCCCTGACGCGTACTTTTACCATTTTTGTGGGGCATGGTATAATGGCTCATATACCATGGCCGCTACTTAAGCCAATCAAAACTCTGGAACTGTTTTACCTAATGAGTCATTTTATATCATTATCGGAATCAAGATATACTGTGACGTCATCGCTCAAGGTATCTAAAACAAAACACGGTTTTTGCAAAGTTACATATACAGCTGTTTCGACAAAGGTTGTCCAAAAAAGCGTAAACGCGTACGCGACAATGCCGAAAGGGAGTCTGGGAAATATTCAATGAATTTCAATAAAAGCTCAGAATCCATACCCATCTCAAGTCTTCGCTGTACGGTCGAGGCAAAATGGCTGTAAAAGAGAAAAATACAGCCGACAGCAGTACCTCTGGACATTTTGCCGGAGCGTTGTACCATGACGATGCACCACGAGATTTCGGCCCGTGGTACACTTATGCCAGCTGGAGATGGTTCCGCGATGCTTTCCGATACCTTGTTCCCGACAAGACAGTGAGGGAGAGAAACTGAAGTCGGCCCCTAGACCACATGAGACAGATCCCTTTCGTTGGCACCTCAGTTCCGCACCTCAGTTCCACTTAAACTGAGATTCAGCCTTGTATATATATATGACAATTTAGTCATTTTGTCTTCCATGTGGTACGTTTTGAGGTTTGAGCATGCGCACGGGCTAAAACGATATAATGACAGAAGGGTGACTCGTCGTCAAACGACCAGTAGTCTTGGAGGTACCGCTAGTCTTGGACTCCTTTTACCTTATTTCATTCTTACAATTTTTATTGCCGTTTTCCCGAAAAGAATTGCATGCTCCTTTGATGGATTGTTGACATTGTTAAGGAAATCAGGTCGTCACTCGAAGAGCTTTGTGAAAGCCGTTGCTATTTTTCTGTTTTTGGCTATTAAGTCAACACTCATAACACTGTGTCATGTAACGAAAATGTGGCACGTTTGTTACTACAACAACTCAGATGCTACCTTTCGCCCCTTGATGTCTGGTGACATCAATCCTAACCCTGGACCAGTTTCTGCTCTGACTGCTAGTAAGATCAGTTGCCTCGTGATGAATGAATATTTTCCCAGGAACGTTAAATAGTAACCAAGATTGACGTAGAGACACTTAGCTAGTGTTTAGTGTAATATACGATTAATTTTCTCTAAAAGTGTCGTTGGGTACTCCTGATTTAGTGTGCTGCTTATATGATTATTGCCCAGTGTACTCGCGAGATGCGAAGTTCTGAGACATAACCCCAAAGCCTGCTTCCTGACTCATATGAGTCACCCATAGCTCAGTTGTTAGAGCATCCAAACTAGTTATTGGAAGGTCGTGGGTTCGATTCCTGCTAGGGTCTCGGAAATTTTTTCCGAGAATTTATAACGTGTATTTATCTATTTCATTTTCAAAGCAACTTATGGACAGCATAAAGATCCGAACTATTGTCTTCAGAATAATGCTGGCCAAAACAAAAGTGGATGACACTATTTAAGGTTTGTGTTTCCGCCAAAAAAAAAAAAGGATCAAAAATTATACTGATTTGTGTCAGTCAAGGTTTTCCCGTGTAAACGTGGAGTGCGTATGAACCTCCCTACAGCTTGAAAAAGTCCGGTGTATGAGTAAAAGACTATAAGATGGTGGTCTTCTTCTAAAGTGTTTTTCTGTTGTTTAAGGATCTTACACAAATGCATACTTTCGGTAAAAATGGCCAAATTTCCTAGAAAAAAAATCGAAATTCCCCATTTTGGTGTTTTCAGACTAGGACTAAAGGCCATAGTACATTGTTTAACCCGAACTGAAAGCAGGGCCGTACATAGCGGGGGGGGGGGGGGGGGGGAGGGGGAGGCAGAGGGGGCAGCTGCCCCCGCCGGGAAAACTGAATTTTTTTTTTCTAACATAGTGTTTGAGTTTGCTGAGCTATTTCTTGTAGCTATATTGGACCGAGATCACAAGAAAATCGACTAATTGACTGAAAAAATCTCCCTTCAATGTGAATTCCAAATAATTATTTTGGAAAATCATTCGAGGCAAAGGCCAGTGGCAAGTTTTCTTCTGAAAATAATGATTTTGTAATTTGGGCTGCCTGTGTAAATAAAGAGTGGCAAGCCTACGCGACTCCCTCGCGCATGCTTTAGCCTTTTTAAATCTAGCTTACACGAGTAGGTTTTTTCAGAGGTAAATTCAGCGTAAATTGGTTTTTTAAAGGCCTGTGCTACTCCCAAGTATTTGTAGCGGATTTGGACGATCTGCTGTTCACAGTATAGCTTGAGTTTAAGACTGGTCAGGAGCTTATGGGTCATAAGCTCCTGGACTGGTATATAAATCATCATTGTTGCAGAGACCTTGGAGGCAATTTCGAGCTAAACAAGGTGTTTATGCCATAATAAATCATGAAAATTAAAGACAAAAAGCATCAGTGTGTTTTGATTTCTTTAAAAGTCTTAGAGGCAATAACTTTCTCTGTAGGGGTAATAACAAAAACGTCCAACTAGAAACCCTGTCTGTATACAGGAGACCCCTGTGGATGGGTGTGCAGAGTTTCCCCCCCCCCCTCCCCCCCTCCCCCACCAGACAAAAAATCCTAAGTACAGCCCTGGAAAGAAAGACTATCTTAGGCCGTTAGTTATATTGATCAATGTTGATTGTTCCTTGTTGTAAGTTGAAGGAACCTTCGTAGACCTGGGCAGAATAACAAAATATAACCTCTTTTTGAAACTTCTCCCGAAAGACACTATTTTCCCATTGAAGTTCAGATTTCAACGCCCTGGGGATTGGCAAGCCTGAATTACTATTCCTGATGAAAATGCTGAAAGAAAAAATTGCCCTTAACTTAGCTTTTAGAAACATTTTAAACGAGCAATATGAAAACCTTCGAGCAACCGGAATTGCAGTGTGACATGCGCTCTTGTCCTTGTATGTCCAATATCCAGTAAGAAGGTAAGTAAATTCTCGATATCATCTATACTGTGGTTTCCTTGAAAAATGTCGATTCTTGTGAGAAATATCAGCTGTTTCGATACTGCGCACGTGACCACTCACTTAAATATTGAAGACTGTTTTAGTGCTGAAAGGAATATTTTAACGTTTGTGTGTTTAATTTGTTTCTGCACTAACTTAAGATGAACATGATATAAAATGACAACAAGACACAGCAAATCATGGAGAACATTGGATTGTGGGCTGCGAGCAACGCCATTAAAAATTAAAGTTAAGTGTGCGATGGCGTTCACAGACCCGAAGGAGAATCATACCGGAACACTTACCAACGAACATAACAACCACGTGGTCTCGGTCGCTCGTTTGTAGCCAAGCCGGGGCACTCTCTTGGGGATGACGTAAAATATTTAGCATATGGGCAATAGGCTTTTGCACATTTTGCTTTTGATTCCCCACTAAAATGTTCCAACTTAACACTCCATTTTTCCAGTAAAATGCTCGGTTTACCACAAAAAAGTCAAATGCTCGCATAATGAGTCATTCAGTACTGACACCTGCTTATTTTATTAATTAAAGATATAAATTAATTCAACAGGGTGTCAAGTGATTCGTACAACAATCGATCCGTGATGATTTATTTATCTGTATGTACAACACTGATGCAATGCAACACAACAAAAATAAAGTCATCTCTATGTATTGCCGCCTTACATCTTCAACGTAAATATGCTAACCCCACCCCCCTCCCCCCAAGTGTTTAATAAGCTATTTTAAGGCTTGGCTGCCTGTCGTTTCATGTTAAAAAAAAAATGTTTGTTGAGTTTCACTTGTCATTTTCTCTCCAAAAAAATCTTTTTCTTTTTTGCCTCACTAAAATGCTAAAAAATGCCAGGATAATGTGCAAAAGCCTAGAAGACTGGCATTGAGAGTCTTTTTAAAATGTAGGTGATAAAATCAAATCAAAGTCTGATCTTGCATGATATAAACGTTACAATACAGATCGAAAAAAAATACCAAAGAAGACATATAACTAAACCGGAAGCACTAGTTGCTCTCAGCTTCACCGGAAGTGTAATCGCGCAAAGATTCATGGGAGGCTTGTCCGCCATGTTTTCAAGTCGAAAGTGATGGAAGACAGTCGATATTTCTGAGACGAACTTGCCATCAATTGTCCTAATATCAAGGGTACGGCTTCACGCTACAACATGTAAACACACCGAAGCACCACGATTCGGTTGGGGGGTTTTGATTCGGGCGAAAAATGAAGAAGTTTTTTTCCTCGGGTGGAGGCAATGACCAAAGTAGTTTTGTGGGAAAGACATTTGTTGTTGGGCGATGCCAATGTGTGGTGGAAGAGGTTATTGCTGAAGGTAAGAATAGATTTTCCTTGTTTCTTTTATTCCGGTTTCGTTGAATTTTAGTTTGCGAGGGATATGGCCAGCGATGTAAATTCGTTGCTAGGTTTGAGTCACTCGTTGAAGAATTTTTTAGTATGACACCAAGTCTATAATAAGCTGAAGTCAAAGTTAGGCAATAAAATTACATCTAATTGAAACCTCAGATTTCCGTGCACTAAACATCTAATTTTATCTTTTTCGTATCTGGGATTAAGATTGTACAACAAGCAAGAAAATCAGTCAGATCAGAACTAAAACATGTTGAAATGTTTAACTTTATAAATTCCCCTGACAAAAACAAAATACAGATGTGCTCCTTACGTCATTCACAAATAAGCTAAATGAGTAATTTACTGTATCTATTTTCATTCATGTTAGCGTCAGTAGATGCAAATTGTTAATTCATGATCCTCATTGTTTAAACTTTTGATTTTGTGTCCACAGAAAGTTCTAACATTATTAACTGCATTTTATTGTTATACATGTGCTGATAAAGCAAACTGATGATTGCGTGAGTGAAAGTTTCTATGCAGTATATTTCTTCGAAGGACTCTCATGGGCATGAAATTGGTGTAATTTGGTACAAAATGCCATATCTCTGTAGAGGCCCAGTGTCAAAATACTGTCAAATAATATGCCCTTCCAATTAAATCAGCACCATTTGACATCCATTTTAGTTTCATGTTCCAAATTTTAGTATTTCATTGTTCCCACCATCTAGGATCCTCAGTTTAATTGTCCGTTTTGTTATATCCTTGATTGATAGTGTACTCTCTTTTACGTCAATGCACAGGTGGATTCTCACTGGTGTTTTTGGTCAGAGTACCCAATGGAAAGCGACATGCTCTCAAGCGGATATCAGTTAACAACATGCATGATTTGCAAATCTGCAAGCAAGAAATTGACATAATGGTTGGTCAAATATTTCTGTAACTCTTTGAATCCTGATGTCAACTTCTAAACTGATTTCTCCTCACTGTTCCTAGCCTCCCTCGCAGATTCTCTTTTGGCTCATCATGCAATATTTACTCCCCACTCATTGTGGAGGGAAGATAATTTACATGACGAACCAAAAGATCATCTTCAAGGGAGGCTACACTGTTCTTCAAAGTCATGCAAAAGTATTTTGTCAATTATGTCAGTTTTACAAGGCAAGAAAGAACATGTTTGTTTTTATTCCTGGTTGTAAAGATCAAAAATACTAGTACCTGGGGTATATGATTGGACAAGAATAAACCGGACTAGGCCCTTTTGAGAACAAATTTATTTCTAGAGGCAAGGGACAGGTTACTGCCTATCTGTAAAAATTTAAGATTATTAATAGAACACCAGTTAGCTGTCTGCAGAAATTAGTTACTGCTGGAGAGTTGACACATTTTTTATACTTGGATGAATACTTTGCCTAATAAGCTCGTCTTCACTTCTCATTTGATCTTCTTCGCACGTGTTTACTCTCTCTTGGTCTAGTTGAGCTTGCATATTGTTTAGTCTCCATAGGTTTGCTTCTTCTTTGCTTTCGAGTGCTGATATCCATTCCAAGATTTTGAGGACAACCGGGTCGCCATCTTGGTCGCTTGTAGAACTACCTTCCCTCGCTCTCTTTCCTTTGTTTTTACTTGGAGTTTTTGGCATCTTTTTACTTTTTTGTACGTTCTGATGAAGTATTGAGGCCAGAGAGTTGAAGAGAGATTTTTTGGGTGTGTTTTTTACAAATTCTTGTCGGAGTGCCAAAACACACATCTACCATCTAGCGCCTCATCACCAGCCTCCATTATTAATAGGACACCAGTTTGCTGTCTGAAGAAATTAGATACTGCTGAAGAGTTGACACTCTTTTGATCCTTGGATGAAACCAGTCCTTTAACATACTCCAAGGGATGTTGCACTTGTTATTGTACTGAACCAGAGACATGCATGGAGCCTTAAGTAGATTCAGTGCTTATGCCTTGTTTCCTGTTTCTACAGAAACTTTTGTCTGGTCACAAGAATGCCATCAAATACCTTGGCTGTACCATTAATCAGACCAGTCCTGGGATTTATGAAGCACTCATTCTTATGGAATACTGCAGAGGTATGTTTGAATGTTTTCTTTTCCATTCACACTTTGAGGAAAATTCATCTTTCTTTTCTTGCCTTTCCTCTCCCTTTTTTCCTTCCTTCGCTCTTGCACAGGGGACCCATTGCAAGACTTACTTTTCCTATAAATTTGTAATTATCACTCTTCATTGTCTACAGAGGGCCATGTTGTTCAGCTGATGAATGAGCACATCAATTCAGGTTTTAGTGAATCTTTAGTTCTGAAGATTTTCACAGACACCTGTGAAGCAGTAGCCAAACTGCATCATGCAGAACCTCCTGTCATTCACAGAGATCTTAAGGTATGGATGCTAATTATTTATAATGAAAAGAAAGTTGCTTTTTGCCATTACTATATAAAGCCTACCTCTCTAAAAAGGACACCTCTATAATGCGGACACTTATCCCTGCCCCCTTCATGTCTGTAATAAAGAGGTTCGACTGTGAGTTACTTTTACATGTACACCACAAATTAATTGTTAATTCTCATGTTCTGTATCAGAAGTCAATAAAGGCCCTAAATCTCTGAAGAAGAATAAAGCCTGGTAGCTGGTAATGCATAAGTGCTCACTGGTGAAACCATCATCTAAATTTCAGGTTGAGAATATTTTAAGAAGTGATCGTGGAGATTTTGTACTGTGTGACTATGGCAGTGCAACAAGAAGACTAGTCAACCCACAGGTAAGCTGGAAAGGTTAATGCTTATACCAGAAGTTTTGCTATAAAAGAGCAAGCCCCTCAGCATCTTCATTTCACACCTTTGTGGGCGTGTGATGCAAATTTAGACACTGTTAAGTCATGGCAAGTTGTTGACTCAAGTATCGTCTTAAAAAATATGCCTCAAATTTTATAATATCACCACAGCAACAAAAGATATCAAGTTCTAATTTGTTTAACGAGCGTTCTTCTGAAAACTAAGCCAATTTTATCTGTAAAAGCTGAAGAAAAAGGCACATGTTGCTTGTCAGTTGTTTACACTCTGATGGTTGATTGACAACTGAAGGTGAGAATGGCCTGGCCAGGCCCCTTTTATACCGGAACTTCCTTTTTCACATCAAGCTAGCAAGGCCAGTAATTTACTTTTATTACTGTTTATGTGACCATTTTGCCTTCTTTAACAGGAAGAAGGTGTTACTAAAGTGGAAGAAGAAATACAGAAGTAAGTTATACAATATTCCTTTTGACAGGGAAATCAAGTTTCTGTGTTAATTTTATAACATTTGTTTTAACCTGGATGCCCCAGACAGTGACACCATGGAAACATTTTTATAGTCATGGCTTCAAATCAAGAAACCCATTCCATTTGTAACTACTCACTCATTTGAATTACATCTCTGGTTATTTATTGTTTTAGGTACACAACATTATCATATCGAGCACCAGAAATGGTTGATTTATACAGTGGCAAAGTAATATCCACCAAAGCTGACATCTGGGTAAGTAGATCCTTTTGCTCTGACGTCTTCAGCATATGAACATGTGACCAAGTGGTTCACAGTACATAATTCCCTAACTGTTGTGTAAGCATTGTTGTGAATTTGTGCTTGATTAGAAGGCAGACTAGTCCCAGGTGGATTACAAATTGTACTTTCCTTCAGGGACGCAGCAGATGCTTTCCAATCTGTGGGCTATTTTTCTGGTAACTGGCAGGCAGCTACTATAGGTCAAACAAACTATAGGTTGCTTGTTTGTTTGTTATTCAAAGAAAGTCAGGTCTGTAGTTGGGTCTTCTTTCAATCTTCAAGCTATTGCCACATCCCTGACTTTATGACTCAATCAGAGACAAAGATGTGGGAGCAAGGCAGAGAAGAGGCCAGGTTTGTAAAAGAAAGAAGAGAACTAACGTTGATTTAGTTATTTTATATTAATTTTTCAGGCTCTTGGATGTATTCTGTACAAGCTGTGTTTCTTCACTCTACCATTTGGTGAAAGTCCACTCGCCATACAGAGTGGTCAGTTCACCTTCCCTGAAAACTCACGTCATTCACCTACGCTTCACAAACTTATCAGTAAGTTGAATATTGATACCTGATAACTGATACCTGTAGTTTAACAACTCCAAGAAACTGTACCCAAAGTTATAAACTTTTTGAGAGGACTGTTTCTTAAAGGAGTGCACCTTATATTAGCTGTTGTCTTGAAGTATTTGTTTGAATATGTTTGAACAAAAATATTTAATAATCCGGTAGTCTTTCAACTATTCGGGCTGCTTACTGTAGGATTTATAGTCTCTTGTTATTAACCTTCATTAAAGTTCTTAAGAATGTTTTCTATAGCATTCTTGTTTATTTTCAGGCTACATTCTCAATCCAGACCCAAACAACAGACCAGACATTTTCCAGGTCTCCTACGCAGCATTTAAACTGAGAGGTCTTGACTGTCCTGTTCCCAATGTAAATGTATGTTGCAATTTCCTTGTAATAAACCTTTTTATTTTTTTCTCTGTTTTTCGTTCTAGAGCCTCTCATATCAATTTCATTTCATATGTGATAAAACATCCATCTCTAATGTTTTTGTTTATTCTGCATCAGAATGCAAAGATACCAGACAGTCTTCCTGAGGTATCTTCTGAGGGTCAACAGAAAACGGAAAATGCTGGTCGTGCTGTGGCCAAAACAAAGTAAGGATGGCTCAATAAAATGTTGTACGGGTTGTTATTGACCAGGCATGAGGCCAATATCGTAACATTTTGGCCAAGTTCTTTCTGGGATGTTTTAGACAAACAAACAAGTTCCCTGCTAGCAGAGGCCTCTTTTCCGTTGTATTCGCTGAACTGACAGGCGCGAGGAAAAGAGACCTTTGCCCTGGGTTGAAATGGACTTTGATTCAACCACCGTCCATAGTCGTCGGCAATGCTTACAAAAAGCATGCTCCCTGTATTATTTGCTGACTGTGACTTGAGCCCACTGTCTCTAGGGCATTCGTTTACATTTACTCTGTTGTCATTTAGTGAGCCTGCTTAGTAACATGGCATCACGTGACGGTTTCGTTGCTAGGTAACCATGGCGCATGCTGAACACTTTTTGTTTCGACCCAGGGCAAAGGTCTCTATTCCTCGTGCCCATCAGTTCAGCGAATACAACGGAAAAGAGGCCTCTGCTAGCAGGGAAACATACAAGCAAAGAAAGAACACCATGATTGAACAAACTACAGCTCAGTAGAGAATGTATATGGCCGAGCTGTCAAGACAACATTAAACTCATCGATGAGATGAGCTTGGGAGCTGGTGCCTTAAAGGTAGAGGGGCCTATAGTGTGAAAGGGTAGCATTGCCTTGGGGGTAACCATGGCAACCAAGCGAGCGCCAACCACCCGGCACCGTCACACTGAACGCATTCAGTGGAGTACTTACCACAACCCATACCTATCTATCCAGGGGTGGGAGGAGTGGGAGCAAAAAGCAGCAGATATCACAGGCCATGAATAGCAATGATCTGCAAAGATCAGCTAAGCAAAGCAAAGCTGAGCTGAGATATGCAATCACATATAAGCCCCTGCAGACTCAGGGGCCACCCCACACAAGCTTGCCTGCCTGAGGCTCAACCGCTGACCTGCTAGCATTGTCTCGAGGTTAACCTTGCCTAAATTATAATTTATCCACATGAAGTGAAATAAATGAATAAATGTGTTCAGATTTGAAATCTTGCAGCTGCAATGTTGTTTTGTTTAAAGCTAATGATGCATGTTATGAATGTAGTGTGTGTTATAGTTTATTGCCCTTTTGGATGACACATTGTGACTGGTGTTTATAAGTTACAGGCTTTAACTGGCATATAACATGTTCGAGAGGCATTGACTCTTTTGAGTCCAGTATCAACATCCGTATTCTATAATCTATAATATTATAATATTATTCCTTGTAATGCTAGTTAGGAGAATTTTTTTGAACATCTAGACATGTTTGGTGATAATTTCCGTCATTCTCATGACCTGTTTGTTTGGCTAAGTGGTGATCTTGTAAGGAGAAATTAGATGCTGATCACTATTGGGGCTTAAAGGGTTTAACAAGTATTTGTGCTTTATTTCAGGCGGCCTGAGGGTCCAGTCACTACATCTCTTGCTCCTCGTCAGCGTCCACGGGCAGGGCAGGGTGCACAGCAGTTGGCTACTCCCCAGGCCTCAGCGCACTTAAGCCATATTGCAAGCCCCCAGCAAAGCCGTAAGCAGTACACACAAGCTCAGAGAGGGACCCTGGATGTTCAAAGTGCACATGGCCTGAGTCACATGGCAAGTCCCAGACAAAACAGAAGGAACATTCCACCACAACAAGCAAGGGGACTGGAGCATTATGCACCTCATCATCAAGCCCATAACAATTTAGGGCAACAGAACTCCAGAGGTGCTTCCAATAGTCCGGATTTGATGGATGTTGGCCAGGTTTCAGGAGGGTTCCGCCCAGTACAGCAGGGGCAGCCATACCCTTATCAGCAGCAGATGACAAGAGAACGGTATCTCCAACAACAATATCTACAGCAGCAACAGCAGCAGCAGCAGCTAGCGCAACAGCAGTACCTACAGCAACAGCAGCAGATGATGTTGCGGCAGCAACAGCAGCGTCTACTGCAGCAGCAACTTTATCAACAGCAGCAACAACAACAACAGCAACAGCAACAGCTCCTTCAGCAACAACAGCAAATGGCTCAGCAACAGTTAAACTATCCGAGAGATGTTCCGGGACAACAGTATGCACCTGTAGCGCAGCCACAACACATCCAGCAGCAGCAGCAGCCAAAGGTGGCCCCTCAAATGTTTCAAGACAGCGAGCAGTGTCCGCTGAATCCATTTTATGATTATCAACAGTACTCGACCTGTAGTGACCCTCCCTACCAAGAGCACCGTTCAAACCAGCCGCAGGTGGCGATACAACATTCTCAGGATGCAGGGCAAGTCCCTCAACAAACAAAACCCGAAAATGCTGACAGTAGATTGTTACGACCTCGCTACATGTCACACAATCGTTCCAGATCTGATCCCAACTTTGCTGTTGTCAGTGAAAGAGTCAACCAAACACAAATGGCGGCGTTCACTCCTCTGCAGAACCCCAGGAGTTCTAATCACTGCCACTATCGAAGTCCCAGTGATCCTTCTCTTAACGTGACAAAAGAAGCCGAGTCTGAAATGCCGTTAGTTGACATTGACTCAGGCAGTGAGCCTACAGCACACTGGAACCCTTTTAGTCCATACTATGAGTCAAATGAGCTGAACTTTATAGCCAACCCGAACGATGTAACTGATGACGACTTTGCTTCACTTCGTGAGAGTAAAGTGAAATTGCCACATGGTGGCTCTAATGTTGGCTATCATCAGGTCAGTGTTGAGCATCATCAGCCCAATGTTAATCATTATCAGCCCAATACAGGCAAACCGCCGACATCTGAATTTAATCAGGGAGCCACTACTGATATGTTTGGATCAACCACATTTGACAGCCAAGTGTCGGAGTATCAACAAGGTTTGACAAATAGCTCTGAAAACTTAGATCTTTTAGTTGCTCCTGGCCAGTTTAGAGACGATAACAGTGTTGATCCACAACATCAAGTCTTGCAGGATGGAAACAATCCTTTTCTCCAAGGTTACCGTTCTTCCGAGGTTGAGAAACATTTGAATTTCGCAGATCAGGCATCAAGTGATAGTGAAGCAGAGGGAAGTGACTTGCCAGAGTACCCTGGTTTTGTGCCACCCCTCTCCCCTGGCTTGTCGGATCCGTTTGGCGCAGCACCATTTATCGTGCCGAAATCTAAACAAGTCCCACCAGCTTCAAAGGATGTGTTCGGGGCTGCTCCATTCAGTGCCCCGCCGCCATCTCAATCGAAAGCCGCCGAACCCCAGTTGAATGATGTCCAACGTTCTGAACAACTACCTGGTTCGTTTGCTCTTTCAAGTTCTTTTCCAAATGCACCAGCGGGTTCTGCTGTAGGGAATGCCAGTGCGTTACCTTCAACGCCGTTTCATGAGGTTGAAGAAGACTTTGGAAACTCGACTCCGTTTGTTGGGAACGCTGAGCAACAAGATCCTTCAGGCTTAGTAAATCCCGCAGCTCAATTTTTAGACAGCACGGAAGATCCATTTGGTGGTGTGTCGTTTAATGCCAACCCTGCTATTAAAAGGAGAAATGCAAAGAAGCAACTTGCAGAGAGGAAAGAACCTCCAGTGGCCGCTCCTAGGGGTGATAATCAAGGCCCTCGCCCTAGACCCCGGCGACTATTGCCCCAGACGCCCACTAAAGCCCCTGGTGTGCCTCAAGCTGGTCAGCGGATTGTTAGTGTACAGGCTAGGGTCCAGGGCGTTAGAGTCATCCCCGGTTCAACACAAGTGCCTGGGAATACCGAACCAAAGACGGCTGGAAATAAATCAGCGTTCGCGACCACGTGACTTTCAATGGCAGAACATGAAACTCATTCCTTGAGCCCAGGTATTTTTGGCCAGCGTGATCAACCTTGGTTTTGTCAAAAAGTGCTGCGTTCTACGCCAATGAAATTGCCAGAGATTTACCTTGCTGCATTGTTAAAAGTGCCTTACTGTGATTTTGTGATCAACCGCAATGTTTGTCAGATGACCACATAAGAGATAAAATCCTTAACGAGCCTGTTGTTTCGGAAACTAATGAACGCTAATTCAGATTCAAGATTTATCTTTCTGGTTTTTTAAAAAAAACGCTTTTACCACTAATGTAAAATTGTAGTTTGAGAGTAAATAACGAACGAAAAACTTTTGGCACAGGTATTCAACGAGAAGTTGATTTCTTTATTAACAAAAACCAACAAATTCTTTATTAGTAAAAATGTCCTTTCAGCCTCTGATCCAGGCTGTCAAATTCTGGATTAAAATTGATAGTTTGCGCATAAAGGCTTAAACTGGAACAAGAATGCTTCATTCTATCGTATCACTGCTTGTTTATTGTTCCCGCTTATGTGCGCATATTGTCAGTTCCGCTCTAATCTGAAGGCTATAGTGGGAGCAGGAATTCCTTCAGAAGCTTTCTTGTAACAAACGGTGTTTTCGTGCCACGATTCTAGCGTAAGCTGTTATTGTTTGTGCTTGGTGTACAGTGGGATCCCATTGATATGACCGCCTTTGAAATCATGCCATGTTTACCGACTTCAAAAAAGGGCGGGTAAAATCACGAAAAGTCCTTCATCAACTTGTTTCAACAATTTGTAAGAGAAATGTGCGCAAGATCTCAAGTTTTTCTGACTACAGAATATCTGATACTTTAATCACGTGCTTTTATGAGACCTTGTGTGGCATTTGGCACAAAGGAGATAGGTAACCACGAGTTGGACCTATTACCACGGTGGTCTTCACTGAACGTGGTAATGATTTATTCAGGTTTCATCTAGCTTGAAATCTTCCTTTTTTTCGTTATTTGTGGTGTCACGCACTGCCTCTATCGGGAATCATTGTGTGACTTCATAAGCATTGCGTGACATATACCCTTGGGGTGGCTTTCAGGTCTTTAATATCACAGTAGACAAGCTCTGTGCTGGTAACAGTATGTCTGCACCGGTAAACTGCAAGGTGGAATAACTCGCTTAGTTGCATTTGAATGGTTAAACTTTAGGATTTGTTTTGAACCACCTTGCCAACGTAATAAACCTGCTCAGTAGCTTTCATTTGAATGATCAAAAGTAGGATTTCATCCACAAACTCAAAAAGTTCTAACTAGTTGTTAGCTGATTCCGGGTTTCACTTGCCACGAAGCAGTACACATTTTCTTGAATGTGAACGCAATATTTGACAGGTTCTCTTACAATTATAACTTGAAAAAAAAAATGCAACAAATGAGCGTCCACAGAAAAGAGCGGTTTTTTTTTTAATAAAATTGCCACCTTAGGATTCCATCCGTTCACTGAAAACGTAGAACCAACTTGTACAGCATAATACTGAAACAATACCACAGGAAATACTTATTGCTCAGTAGCTTTAATTTGAACTGTAACAAACTGGGAAGGGGTGGGGAAAGGTTTAGGTGCGGAATGAAAAGTGCTGAACCTTTAGGTAGAGTTGTTCAGTTGTAAATAATATTAAATTCAGTCTTCTTTGAACTTTAAGATTGAAATATAGTTTTCGACATGGTGCTAAGTATTCTTTGATTGCCACAAGTTTCTTTTGTGAACGTTCTGACAATTCGTAACAACCCGTTAAATTATGATAAGATCTCCCTCTGGTTGTAATTATAAAGTCAGTTCCTTGTGTTGTAATAATTTTTCAGTTGAATGTTAAAAATCGTTTTGTAGTGAGATTATGTTCTTTTTAATCTTTGACATTTCGCAAATGAATTGCAGTAAAGCTGCCTAATATATTAAAATAAAGTGAGACATATTTTCGTCCGATTTGGAGGTCGTTTCTTAAGACGGGACCAATTGGGATAACTGGGTAAAACTCTTCGTAAGTGTGAATCATTACCGATGAATATGCAGTCAAACCCTTCTTTTTAACCCCCTCCTACCCCTCCAGACAAACACGGCAAATTTAATTGGTCCAGGGAAACCAACAGACTTGGTTCGCACCTAGTAACGATTAAAAATTACAAACTTAAGGTTCTTGTGGGAATGCATAGCTCAAAGAGCAACGCACATAATCACATGAAAACCGACCGCGATATTTTTATAATCAGAAGACACCTATTGTCGACTTTGTCTCCAAAATGAACAAACATGATATAGGGCGCAGTGTTTGTTAGCAAAACCAGCTCGCAATACGTTTTCAGTCAATGAATCCATGAAAAACGCAAGTGACAAATTGTTTGACGTTTAAGTCAGTAGCATTGTGAAAACATTTATAAAAAAAATACAAGATCCCTTATCTCTCTGCCGTATGTTAAAGGTAAAAGTCCTTAAGCCTGGAGCCTATCCTTATAAGACATCTCTCCGATTTTGGATATTAGAATCCAGCGAGTAGCTCGTCGCTGGGCTCTCTCTAGGATGGTTTTCAGTTTAACACTAGCTGGAGACCACACCTCTGTCACGTGGCCCAGCTGCGACTTGACTAGAGGCAGGTATAACGTCCACCTAACTTTAATGGTCGTTAGGTAAGAGGACATATTATCTTAAGTATCCTTTATTAGGTTTGCCAAATAATAAGGCCAGCTAATACAGTTTCAATTAAAACTATGACCAAACCTTCTTATCATGTTAGGACTACTGCGACTATTTACCAAGATACCAATGATCATATTTACCGAAACTTCTCAATCGGCAGTGTTGGCCCAATAGTACTCAAATTCCGCGCCTGTATCGGGCCAGTATTGCTCATTAGTCGGTTCTTTTTCTAAGGTTTCACGGACATCTTTAGAATTTGTGTTTCTTTTTCTTCGCCCAAAAATTAACTTTGCGTCGCTTTATTAATTCTTTACCGTAGCTCACTCGGTTGAAAAAAGCATGGCTATTCAAACAAGATATATGTAAACTCAAATAGTTAAGATATATCACACAGGTTAATTCGCGATGAATTCTGCCACTGACTGCAAAAAACATTAAACTTGTTTCGTGGCCTCTTTACTGTAAAATACTTATGAATTTCCAAGCAGACAAGACAGACTGTACTGGATTGTTAACATAACCTTGAGCTTACTTTAAAACAAATTGCGGGGAACGACATTACTACTGACAGTATTTCATGTTATCAGTTTTTGTTCGTCTGATAAAACACTTCCACCTCGTGTGGTGTAAATTGGGTGACTCCAGCGAGCAGTGTTGTGGTGCCGCTTGCACCGTATCTATACCCTGCCACCTGGACATAAGTGTGCCCCACGTTTTTAGCGTAAGAGTTGGTGTTGGAACCTGCACTGTTGGCGATATAGATATCATGGCCGCCACCAAATGTCGGACCATAGCCGTTGTGGTCATATATGGCATGTTCCAGAGATTTGACGTGAAGCTTGAACGGTTCCAGGCCATCTCGGTTTTTGAAGGAGAATATGAAACTGTGTGCTGATTTTCTGTAGGAACCAGAAGACTCTGAAATATAATATTCAGTTTGTAATTAGGGAAAGTTAACCTCGACGAGATCAAATGATGCGACCTGCTGTTGAAGAAGACCTACTCGTAGCAGGGAAAGAAAGGAAAGAACAGTGAGAGTCCACAAAATCTTGGTGCAGAACCCCTCAGATGACCTTCGGAATTTTTTGGTCGGGGTGTGTTATCCGGTTACACAAACTCTCTCAGGACATCAGTCCTATGTCCGACCAAAACCAAATTTTTTGGGGGGATTTATGTTCTTATTACTATGTTTCGTTTACATTTATTTTGTTGGAATTGTTAGTGTGGAATTTGATGTATCGTTTTATTGCCATTGTCATTTAGTCCAGCGCCTTTTGAACAATAATAACAACAACAACAACGATGATGATGATGATGATGATGACGATGATGATGATGGTAAGCAAAATCTCATCTCACATCTTTTTGAGCTACATATACTTATACAGCTCATTTCTATAAATGCGAATATTTGTATATTAAAATATCCCCTGGTCAATAAAACGGCAAAATGAAATGCAGCTATTCGATCAGATGTAACGGAGACAAATCTTCATAGTTGATATACGTGAGCTACTCTACTTACTCCAGCTCAGGTCGGTATATCCTCCAAAGATGTACTCTCCTACTCTAACAAACGTCACTGTGGGTCCCATGTTATTACACCGTGAGTGGAATGTACCGGAGCTCCATCCGTGATCTGTAGCTCGATAGCACAGCTTCCATTTAGCCGGCACTGTAGATACAGGCTCTAGCCAGGCTTTCAGTAGTTCCCAGTATCTGGTCTTCTTTTTAAGGACTTCTGAGGTCTCGAACTCGGGTCCTTCAGAACAAAGAGAGTTTATATAGTGAAAACAAAAGTAAGGAGAATGAAAGAAATGAAAAGAAAGTCATAGGATAATGTACACTTTGAATTGAATATTGGTAATTATCAAAACTGGATTATTGTATAATACAATTCCAGGGATTTGATTGGCTTAGCGGCCATGGTATATGAGCCATGATGCCATGCCTGAGAAAAAGAGAGCATTAAATTGTCTTTTGGTTGTTCCTGCAAAGCGAAATCAGCAAGATCTAGCAATATTTCTTGATTGCTTTTAACAAAACAATTATTGACTATCTATCAGCCCAAAATGCCCATTCAAATCCCACGAGGAACACTTCGTTATAATCTTTGATAATTATTACTTCAAATCACTTCTTATTTTTTTGAAACGTTTGCAACGCTTGTGACTGCAGCGCTATACAGCCCGGGATACAGTCAGTGGTTTGTATCGCAAGTGCTTAGCTGCCGCGTCTGTTTTTCTTTGGCGAGCTACCCGCCAGTTTGTTTGTGTTCACATGTAGTTCAATATCTTTGCAGTAATCGCAGTAATCGTAGTTCATCGGATGTTTGCTGTCCTTTCAAACGGCCTAAACGATTGTTATCTCGGGAATCAGGATTGTAACGGCATGTGCTGTAACCTGACCTGGGAATAAACGAGTTTTGGCCTCTACTTTATTTGTTCGAAACTCCTCCCGTCATGTGCGACGGGAGGCCAGCTACAACGCTAGTCCTAGGTTTTATTCTTGATTAATGTCTGCTTACCTTCACACATAGGCTCTTCCATAGTCCAGTTACCAGTTTCGTTACATACTCTGACCTCAGGTCCTCGAAGCCAATAGCCTTTGTTGCATTTGTAAGTAATACTTTTCCCATCCCAGAATTCATTTCCTATCACGTAACCATTCTTCAGCGGAGTCGGCTCATCGCACAACTGGTGGCCTACAGGAACAGCAAACAAAAAACAATTAATAATAACAAACTGAAATAAAAAAAAACAGATACTGTACGTGTATCGTCAAGAGAGGGGATTGTTTTATGGGAAAGGTAGGCACAACCTTGTTGTCTCTTTGCGTGCTCATGGAAAACGTGATTTTCTTTTGCTTTGTTTTTCTTTTTGTTGTTGTTGTGCTCAAAAGAAATATATATTTTAGACCTTACCTTCAATGACGAAGGAAAAAATTTTAAAAAAAACCTTTATCTTTACTTCCGCATATGGCTGTTTACAAAGCGATATTGTACAAAGTTCGATTCTTCCTTAAACGAAGGACCAAGAATTGGTTGAAGTTAAATGTTATTTTCTCACATGTTGGGATTATCTCGCTCCAGCTTCCATTTTCCAGGCAGAGTCTATTTGTAGGCCCTTCCAAGTGGTATCCTGTGTCACAAGCGAATGTCACCATCTGTCCTGCCCAGTAGTTCTCTCCAATCTTATAACCGTGCACAGGCACGCCAGGGTCTCCGCACCCAACGAGTTCTGATAATACAAAAATGAGATTTTGTAGTTGAGAAGTCAAGCAGAGGAAGAAGAGTCATACAACGCCTTTTGAAAAACATTTCAAGGTACAGTCTCTTCACTCAAAATTTTGTCCGCTTTTCCTTTTGTTATTAAATTTTGAACTTTTTCATTCAATTGAAAAGTGCCAAAAATTTAATTTTGTTGTCTAAAACCCTGACTTTAAAATGAATCAGCTTTTGCTTTTGTACCTACATTAATAAAAAATGCGATACAAAGAATTCGTTAGCCAGTGATCAGTATAAAGACGGAGAGTCTAAGAATTAAGAGAAGAAGGTCTACCATGATTAACTGTCTACGTTAATATCACTAGTTCGCCCTTGCCGTCTCAAGAAAACGTTATTTACACAGCGAAAGAAACTTTCTTCCCAGACAATTAACAAGGACTTATTTATTTTTTACCTGCGGTGGTTGTGACCTCTGCCGTGCCATTGTCGTAATTTTTAAAGAAACACTTGTACACGCCTTGATCATCAGGGCCAAACCTTGGAATAACAAGCTGTCCTTTCACTTCCTCGTCTGTCCTTGTTGTTGTGTTGGTAGATATTACGACTCCATCCTTACTCCACTCCAGACTTGGGACAGGCGACCCCCTTGCAGCACACTGTAAAGTGACATTATCATAGGCCCTTCTGACTGTGATGAAGGGAGACGGTGCGATGGTCACAACAGGTGGCACTAGATGTGAAGGGAAAACAATGAATGATAAAAATAGTATCTCAGGTACCACGCAACTGTTGGTCTGTTGGACCCTGTTTTCAGAATGCAAATCTGATGCCAGTGGAGTGAAACTTAATGTCAGATGTCCACTGCATTCAAAAGCACTTCACTCAAAAGCTACGCACGAGTCAAGTTAGGCTAATTATGCCTCTTCCTTCGGCTTCTAATTTATTTGTCAAACTCCCATCTAATTTCCAAAACGTGATAATGACGCGCCCAAAATTGTTAAAGGTGAAAACGCACCAGCTCTTGGCGTCCGTTACATGTCCTCTAGTTCTGATTTGTTCATTGGCATGTAATTATCTTTGTGTTTAACTAAGGTACGGTCCAGTTAAATTGCTTTCATTTCGTTTATTTCTTTCAGGACACTCGCGATTGAACGACCCTCTAACGCGCTAAAATCGTGCTTTCGTGAGTAAGACAGTAAAATGCTAACTTAGTCCGCCCCATTTAAACTACTTCTTATAAGTTACTTACAAACTGGGTTCACCACAAGCACTATCAACGCATACACGTGACCAAGGTGATTATCTCCTCGACACATGATTGGTCCTCTATCTCTCCAGCGAATATCTTTGATGATGAGTTCTTTCCCAGCCCTCACATGGCGTTCAACAGGCAATGGGCGAAATGACCGAGTCCATTCTATCTTTGGCGGTGGATAGCCAAAGATCTTGCATGATAAAGTGGTGTCCCAAGTTTCGTAGGCCATGTGGTATACCACTGGTGACTCGACAAATCGAGGTGGGACTGCAAAACGTGTGCGATAAGTTAAAATAGGAACTTTATACTGGTAATTATCAGAAGGTTTTGGGAAGAAAGGAAAAGTGTATCTTGATCGGGGGGGGGGGGTACTCCCTTATGTGGGCTATATAGGTAGGTGCCGCGCCAAAGGGTATGGTTTTTCAGCCGCCTTGGTCATAAATAGGGTATCAGTTTTAGCCATTTTTCCGCCATTTTGGTAATAAATAGGGTATCGATTTTTTCACTCTAGTCTTGACTTTTTTTTTCTTTTTTGAAGAAGCTACTTCTTCATCATGGTGTTTACGTCAACTGTGCACCTGGTCATATGTGCCGCAACGGCTTGTCACGCACTCCGGTCACGCGCTGGGTTCCAGAGGTTTTTTAATTGAAGTTGACCAGACACTATCAGGTCATAAATACGGTATCAAATTTTTGGTCAGGTCATAAATAGGGTACGGAAAATCGCAGATTTTGGTCATAAATGGGGTAAGGGTTTTGGGAAGCGGGCCGCACACCCCTATCCACCCCCTCTGGATTGAGGACTTCCTGCACCCCAAAGACAAAATTAGTATTATAGGAGGGACCGAATTAGTCCTCCCAGCTGTTAAAATTGAAACAAAAGTTAAGAGCTTCGGAAGGCATTAGTTTACAGTGATGCTGTAAGTTGTTGTGTTTTTGTCATGAATGTTGAACAAGTTCCTATTCCTCTTTGTTACTCAGTAAAGCTGTAGCATACAACCGAGCGTCGATCAGGAGTTAGAGAACGGCAATAAGGGACGCTGGTCTGACATGGAATAGTCCGAGAGATTGGCGAAAAACTAACACGCCAATCGAACTTCGTAGCAATTAGAAATGCTGTCCTACAATTGTATACGGTATGGATTTAGAAGCTGATCGTATTCTCTGAAGGATAACATTTTCACTCTTTGCATTGCACCAAATTTCTAAAGAGAAAAATTATCGATCAACAAAGTTTAGATGAAAATGCAACCAAAGATGGATTTACTGCACTAGCAACTGCACTATGTAAACAGAAAGAAAAAGGAAGAAAAATGAAAGAACACAAACAAAACAAAACAACAACAGTACAAACAACAAAAAGATAAGGGCAGCGACAAGATAACAACCAATAGACATTAGAAACAGAGCTCCTTTTTAAATAGAAAGAGTCCTTTTCTTACTTACCTTGCACAACAATCTTGAAAGCCGCAGATTCGAAACCCAGGAAATTCCTTGCCTTACATGTATAGAGGCCTCGATCAGCGAACTGAATACTGGGAAATGTCAAGGTTCCCGTCACTGCATTGTATTTATCACTGTCAAGCTTTGCACCATTTTTGTACCACGTGATCTCCGGTTGAGGGAAGCCCGTTGCATAGCAGGGTAAAGAGACGTTGTTTCCTTCTACTGTTGTGAAGCTAGGAGGAGGTCTCTTCTTGAATTTGGGCAAATCTGTCAGTTAAATAGAAAATTGTGTTAACCATTAGAATTGCAGTCGAAAGTAATTCACGTTTGCTTTTGTTTCTTTGCTCTTTGATTGGTAGAAAAGACTCGCGCCATTTTCGCGACCAATGACAAGCAAATCAAAAACAATCATGACTTGCTCGCGCGCGTTTTCCTGCTATTGACGCTGGCTACATGTTTTGAGATTGGCAGAAAAATTCCCGCCATTTTCGTAACCAATGAGAAGCAAACCAAAAGCAATCATGACTTGCTTGCGCGTGTTTTTCTGCTATTGACGCTGGCTACATGTTTTGAGATTGGCAGAAAAATTCCCGCCATTTTCGTAACCAATGAGGAGCAAAAACAAAACCAAAACCAGTTGTGACTCGCTCGCACGCATTTTCCCGAGCTTGATTTTGGCTACATGAATCTTCTTCGAGTCCTGATTGGTTCATTGGTTTGTTTGCGTCTCTTTTGATTGGCAAGAGTAATTACTTTAGTTTTGGCTTTTCGACACTCAATTAAAAACCGCATTATTATCGTATCAGTATTATTATTAGTTGTAATCCATTAATTTAGGGGCTGTCAGTTTTTTCATTATAGCTTAGGTTCTGCTAAAGGGCAACTGTATTCAGTAGTGGAAATCTGACAATAAATTTGCCGCTTCTTCGAATCAGCCTTTTTTGTACAATCTTAGATGTTGTAGAGCAAATCGTCGATACCACTGGTCTGAAGAATGTCACTTTTGAGTTTTTCGGAAATATTTCCTTAAAGTATTACTCCCGTCAATCACGGAACACTTTGTCAAATAATACAAGCCAGTTTTACCTATATCCTCAAGCAGCTTTGAGATGTTTCCCGTAAAAGCTTTTCCGGGTCTTCCTCTGGGTCCCACGGGACCTCTCTGACCAGGCGGGCCTCTTTTTCCCGACTTTCCTATGTAACCTGGGCGACCGCGCCGTCCCCTGCGACCTTCTTTTCCCTGAGGGCCTCGCTCACCTGAAACACATTTATTTATCAGCAATATTCAGCATGGATTGGAACGTTTTCTGTGGTACTCTTTCCATGCAAGAACTTTGTACTAATTTTAAGTTGCAGTTTCCGTTCTTTCATGTTGGGAGATGATTCATTTTCAAAATATTCTCACCTCTCATACAAACGACGTCTTTTTCAGTGTCATTGCTGCCAGATTTCACAGTGACCTGTTAAAGAAAACAGGAAGAACCAAGCATAAGAAATCCTTTGTCATGAAACGCAGTTGGTCGAAAAAGCGGAAACAATGATTCTTTCGATTCTAGTATTAAAGTTAGCCAACAAATTTTAAATCACCCACCGCGAGAAATTGCTAGGCCAGTTAAAATGGGTGGCAAAAAACACTTATATAGCTTGCGACTTGGTTAAATCCTCATATTGTCGTTTCATTGTCTGCAATCTCAGTTAAGAGATCAGTCGCTGTGTTGTTATAACTTATACCCCAGAAAATGGTAAAACGAAGCCATATTGAACTGATGCGTCTCTCCTCGAAGGTAGCCACGCCAGATTTTACAAGGGAACGCCAAGCAGGACGGTCCTCGGCGGACTCCTCCCAGCTCAGTTCATAACGTTATCAATTATGTCACGCATCGTCTTGGGCGCAATTGAAAGGGTCAATCGTTCTCATAGGATATTATATACAGTTATGTTGACCAAAAGAGCGTGAAATAAACTCTTTAAGAACATTTTCTGTGGGCGCCTTTTTGTGGAAACTTGCTTCGAAAGCTGAATAACCCACCCAATGTGCACAAAAGAATAATCATGCCTCATTGTTCCATTTACTAATCATACTATACTCTTCAAGAATGCAAAGAAATGATATCACTGCCACAGCAGTCAAATGAGGTGAACGTCGGGTGCTAATTGCTGTGTAAACATGCCATTATTAAACTTGCAGTGCGTTGACGGTAGTCTAATCAGAATGCTTGAAACAAGCTGACAACACAGCAAACAACCAATATTTCGGAGGGTAAACAAAATACTAAAACAGCGGTGAATCCGGGAGGGGATTCTCTGATGGAAGGGGCAGGGATGCTCGTCAGAAATTTTGAATTAAATCCCTAAAGGAGACCAATCTGGGCATGGCCCAAACTTTTTTGACCACTTAAAAGAGACGATGAGAAGTCCAAAGACTACTGCAAAGCTGACACAACGAAATATATTTTAAAACCATATTTCGGCTGGCCAAACCAGCCTTCTTCAGGTTTAGATGTTAACAGAGACCATTTTAAAACACAGACAAATAAATACAGTACCTTTTCGCGGGCAACCATAAACGAGACCTACACGACTAAATATAATGGCGTTTTACCCAGAACACCCTAAGAGAGAGAAAAATCTGAAATTTACACCCCTAAGCGAGACGACGAGCATCCCCGCACCTTTCATATGAGAGTCCCCCTCCCCCGGGGATGAATCACGATATTTGACAGGCACCGTAGCGAGGCTTCTTGAATAACTGACGGGCAAAGCTAAAGGCGATAACGATCCTGCTACGATACATGTGCACAGTTGATTATTATTATTTTTTTTTTGTTTAATTCGACTTCCGATCAGTTACGGAACCAAACCTTGAGCTGTGTAATGTAGCTTTATAAAACTATAAGACTGTCGATGAAATCCTAATAAAGTATGACCTTATACATGAAAGATATTTCCGGTGGTGCTGTTTATTATGTTCCGCAAAGTGTCTCAGCCTTTTAAGCCTGTGGATAGAACATTCCAATGAAAGCTTCTGTAATGAGCAATATTTTCCTGTGCTGCTGTTCATAATACTGTATAACGTGGTTCTAAGTTATCAGTCTGTGGATCAAATCCTACCGTGTGACCATTCAAATAAATAGAACTTCGATATTTTGGAAAATAAAATTAAAGATATTTTAGCCTTGTTCAGACACGTTTGTCACTAACCTTAGCTGACGCTCCGAGGCCAAAGAGTTTAACACAGGCATTGTGGCAGCTGGCGCAGCTCTTAGGTTCTCCACGGTAATCAGAGGATCTTTTCTCTCGATGCGTTAAATCTTCACCATATTGTTCTCTGGTTTCAGTCTGTGGAGTCACCATCGACTTGACTTGAAGCTGAAAAAGCTGCTCTTCTAGAGCTCCCATCTTAAATACCACGAATCCAATGGTGCTAAGAGTCAATACGAAATTCACAGACACGGCGAAAGCCAAGAGAGTACTGTAACAAGATTTTCCTTGCTCCATCTTGGAACGTGTTGTGTTTTGTATAAGCTCAGAGATGTTAAATGATCCCAAGGAATGTTATACAGGAACAAACTTGTTTCACGCTAAAACGCGTCTCAGCTCAGCAAATGACCTTGGTATTTGACGGAAGTATTATAATAAAGCCTTCTCTGGGTCACGCATATATTTAGACGATTTTGTCACAAGAAAATGCGGAGATTAAGGCTCCTTAGCTAGTTATTAAGCTAAAAATTAAGCTTAAATTTTAACTTTGAAAACTATTGAATTGTAATCTAAGATTAAATACTTACAGCAAGCTAATGAACGCACTGCTAAGTTATGAATTTTTTTACAGTTATTTTCCCGGTTTCATGATGACAGAGCACTTGACTATGAGATTATTGCAATCTGTCTGTAAAGAAACTTATATTTATTGTCTTCTTTATTTCATCTACAAACTCAAAACGTCGAATGGTCTTATTCAACAGAAGAAGGTAATAAAATGGGATGAGTTGCATAAAATTTAACGTCGGGAGTAGCTGCTAACCCCAGACCTTCACCCCAGTCACATTCAGTATTTTAACGTCTGACTGCGATAGCATTTACGCCCGCTGTTTAGTTCTATGCAACTCGTCCATGGTGTCTTTTTAGTGTCTGCACAAAGTAATCAAGCCATAGCAAATAGTCAGGCTCCTGAGTCAGGTAGTGGAGCCGAGCAGTCAATTACACGGTGTATTCAGTACTGTTCAGTGAATTCTCACTACTTACAACGTCCCAGCATCTTCGAGGTTTCAGTGCGCGACCGACGCCAATAACGTTTTTTTTCTGGGGAAGGCGTGGCTTATTAGCATGGACTGATTTACGTGCGAATGAAAAAACCGTGACTTCTGAAAAGGGTGAATTTGGTCATAAGAGAGAGAAACAGTCCCTGTAGAGAATGGAATAGATTAGATACAAAAAGTAGACAGTGCAAGGCCAATGTAAGGGAGAAATAAAGCTATTTGAAATGCAAAATCATGGCGATCTTGATTGTTCGCCTAAATTTGTTTTCGTAAGGCGTTATTTATTTATTTATTTATTTATTTATTTATTTACTTATTTATTTATTCATATGTCCAATGTGACCACAGACAGTGTATCTAGCTATAAGAGTCTGCATGGGTGAACTGATAGCTAAGAATTAGCCAAAATTGAGTTTAACCGTCAGCCAAGAACTGGCAGACTTTTGAAATGATAGCCGCCGAGAATTTTGACTTCCAAATAACTTGCCAATAACTATGTAGAAAATATGCTGCTAGCGAACATAGTTCGGAGCTCCTCGAACAATTTGCTTCTAGAAGATGATAAAAAGTGTTCGTTAGAAATTCCAAAGAGATTAGATTTACCGTAAAAAGTTCTTCTGAAATCTTCGGATGATACTCGACACTGTTTCGTTAATAAGAGGGACATCGTTAATACGATACTAAACCGCAAAAAACACGTGAGCTGTGAAGTAAAAGTTGACTGAGATCCATAATCCAGCACCACAATGCAGACCCTGAACCAAGATAACTAAATTGATGGCATCTTTGTCTGAATAGCATGAAATAGACACAGTTCATCATGACAATTTTCCAGAACAACATTTCGGACATTTTTCACCTTTATTTGATTTGCGAAACTATGCTGAATAACCCAATTAACACTATGATAGCACTTTTTAAGACTTTTTACCATACTCTTGTTAAAATTAGCCTGGGCCCATTAATCGTCATTGTTGGGCTAACAGTATTCAATAACGGGCTGTTATTGCCCATTCCTCCCGTTCCTCTGTAAATTTTCTCAGAGCTTCATGTAAGATTTGTACTAAAAAGTGCATATCCAAAAAGAAATAACATGAATTGAAACAGCCGATAGGATGCGAAACCTAACTCCTAATAAATTATTTATGAACAATGCTGCTACAATGCTGCTTTTAAGCAGCAAAAAAAAGTATTCACGACCGACATTTCAGTCTTCAGTTATTGACAAACGCAAACTCGAAAAAAAACAATCCTAGTTCTCGTGTGTAATACCTGAAAACTAGCTGTTGAGCTGTCCCACTAAAGCTAAGCGTATCTACACAATAAACTTTGATCGTTAGGTGGGATGCTCTAATGAACAATAGGAAGCTCGAGGGTTCTGGACCACTAAACTAGGTTCATGTACCGAATGTTCTGCATACTGCTAGGATTTGAATATCGGTGAGTTGCAAATTCGCAATTGAAGAAAGCACTTCTTTCATTGCGCGTTTGCCGCGGCAACGACATTCAATTCAAATCTTGGCAGTACTTTAATTGTCCAGCAAAGGCCTTACTGAAAGACGTATCTCCTGATTTCGTCCATTTCGCATATGCTGCACCTCGATATTCAATTCTTAATAGCAGAATGCAAGATGTTTATCACATGAACCTACTTAGCTCCCACGTGTCTCCTGTAGCTCTCAGTGGTAGCGCATCCGAACTAGTAATCGGAAGATCATAAGTTCGACTCCTGTTCGGAGTATTCCGATTTTCTTTTTTCGAGTTTACCTGTGCCACTGACTAAAAAATCAAAGTTGCATGAGCTTTCTTAAAAAAAAAATTGCGGAGACCAAAATTAGTTCACATGATATTAGTTTTTGTCTGTCTGATAAAAGACTTCCACCTCGTGGGGTTGAAAGTTCTTGCTTCCAGCAAGCAGGGCTTCTGCGTGGCTACTACTGTATTTGTAACCTGCCGCCTGTACGTAATAGTATCCAAAGTTAGCGTAAGAGTTTGTGTTGGAGCCTGCACTGTTGGCGATGTAGATATCATGGCCGCCACCGAATGTTGGTCCATAGCCGCTGTTGTCATATATGGCATTTTCGGTTACTTTGACGTGAAGCGTAAACGGTTCCAGGCCATCTCGGTTTTTAAAGGAAAATATGAAGCTGTGTGCTGAGTCCTTGTAGGAGCTAGCAGACGCTGAAATAAAATGTTAGTTTGCAATTAGGCAAAATCAGCCTCGACGACATTAAACAATTCTGCTCACGGCTTTTAGCGCTGCAGAAAGGGGACTGTTCGTAGAAGAGAAAGCTGAACGGTTCTCCCATACTAAGGTTGATTAAAATCTCAGAATACTTTATTTTTCTTTCTCTGGTCTGGATGATATGTGCGGCCCGCTTCTTCAAACTCTGTGTTCATTTCCAAATTAGGTCAATTTCCAAGCCTGTTTGTAGATCTGGGGTCAAATTAACAAAGTAAAGATTTATCCTACGTTTTGCTTCTTAGCAAAAGAATGTTGCAAGTCCAACGTACAATAGACTATTGTTAATAATGAAAATGCTAAGGTAGGCTTCAGTTCGTGAATTTGCCTCCTGGTTTTCTAAAATCCATAGGGCTCGTTCTTAGACCATAAGCAAAGTTTGCATGAATAGCAGTATAATATGACGGTGCACTGAAATGTTTTGGTTTCTTTTTTTCACCCTTTTCCTTCTGAGGAAGAAAAATAAAAGCTAAAGTTTTTATTAATATTAATGTAATGCCTTTGGCAAACCCATATCCAATTATACGATAAAGAGAAAATATCAAAATCTGATCAAGTTTTAGGTCAGAGCGGCCTAAAATCCACGCTCTTAGGTTCAGTACATCCCTATATAAATGTGACTTCTACAGAATATTAGCACTTTGTCTCCTTTTCTCAAGGTTATAAAACGAGATTATATCGGCTGCAATTATGTAAAGGGGAAAAATCTTCATGTTTGATATAAATAATCTATATACTCTACTTACTCCAGCTCCGGTCGGTATATCCTCCAAAGATGTACTCTCCTACTCTAATAAACGTCACTGTGGGACCCAAGTTATTACACTTTGAGTGGAATGTACTGGATCCCCATCCGTGATCTGTAGCTCGATAGCACAGCTTCCATTTAGCCGGCACTGTAGATACAGGCTCTAGCCAGGCTTTCAGAACTTCCCAGTACTTGGTTTGGTTTAGAAGAATTTCTGAAGGCTCGAACTCGGGCCCTGGAGGAGAATAAAGAGACTGAATCGAAACAATTTGAAAGTGCTACTCAATAAAAACACTCAGGCAGTTGTATTCACAGTAGGTTGATGAGAAAACTTGGGAGAATCTTAGCACGGATGTAAATTCATTTGTGGCATACGCACGTAAGCGAGGTATTTGCATTTGATGTTTTCTAAAATCGTTTAAGGCAATACTGAAATGCTTCGCATAAATGAGACAAGATTCACACGAGCACATTTTCCCTGACGTTTTTCACAAATCTTACTCGGTGGTGTGTAAGCAGAGAATAATCTTTCCTCAACCATTTAACCTTGATAAGTGTTTTGATTTGTCTCGCATAAGTGATAAGTTTGCATGGTGACCACAGCACAGACTTCTACACTCGAACAAGTTTTATTTAACGCGATTGTTTTGACAATTTTTCCTTGTCCGCGTGTAAAAACTGAAGGGGTTCCTGGTTTTGTGTTACGCTCAACAAATTATATTTTCTTGTGCAGTACACTAAAAAACCTCCTTGACAACCTTTTCTTTCTGACTGCAACACACTTTTTGCCCACTGACAACTATACATTTCCCTTTTCTAATGTCTCTTCTTTGACACGTCTCGTTGTTCAAGAAGTGGAGCGCCAGTCACTCTTTCGCACACACTTCACCATAAAGTTTACCATATAAAAACTTGTCAAGAAAATCTTACTTTACGTTCAGTGTTGGTTTTGCTTACTAACAAGGGGATAAAACTGGTCAAATGCAAACTTTTCAAGCAAGACGTCTTCGTATAGAACCAGCTAACTCGATCCTAAATTGTTTAATTTCCCGTTCGTTTAAAATACATCAATAGAGCGTTTTCATTCACGTGACTACCGGCCATTTTGGTTTACTGAAACAAAAGAAAGCATTTGCATAAAAAATAAAGTTCAATTCCCAGAGGTTTAGTTTGGGACACCAACATGGCCGCCATTTCTTTGTTTTGGGACACCAACATGGCCGCCGTGACGTCATGTGAAAACATTCTATAGTGAAGGACTGCAGACCACGAATCCAGGAGACCTCAGAGCTTTACGTGTCCATTTTAACATGCTTATTGAGTATGACATTACATCGCACAACAAAATACGTTTTGTTCATTTGCAAAAAATACTAGTTTAAGGTTGGGGTCAACCTGAAAGCCGTTTCCACGCCGCTTAAAATCGGTTTAATGGAAACATCTCGTTCACGTTTCAAGCAATCCAAAAACTCTCTGCTTATCCCGTGAATCTATGTTGTCGGGTGTTTTCTAAATTTTTAGGTGAATTTTGGGTATAATTGGGAGGAGATAGTTTTTCTAGAAGGATTGGTAAAATTAAGAGAAATGAGAAATATTGAAGATTTTGTGAAGTTTTAAAATTAGAATTTGTAGTTAATAATTAATAGACGGATGCCAAGTTAGTCCACTAGCAACCTGGGGTGCTCTTGCGTGGGTATCAACTGTCTGTTGGTGTTTTAAAAATCATTCTCTTTTTTTTTATCTCTTCTTCAAACCTCTTAAAATTTCATTCAAATTCACGTTTACCCCCACCTTAAGATATGGTTGCAATGAATTATTAGGCACCCCTTTTTACGTCTTTATTAAAACAAAATACTATTGAAACACCCGTCTATCTAAAAGATTTCTTGTCTGCATGGCAAGGAAGCACTGCCTACCTTCACATATTGGCTCTCCGTGGGTCCAGTTTCCAGTTTCGTTGTAATTACAAACTCTGACCTGAGGTCCTCGAAGCCAATAGCCTTTGTTGCATTTGTAAGTAATACTTTTCCCATCCCAGAATTCATTTCCTAATATGTAACCATTTTCAAGAGGAGTTGGCTCATCGCACAAACGGTGACCTGCAAAACAGAACAAGGTATTGAAAAGGAAACGAATGAATGAACTGAAGGCCGATCGGACGAACAGAGGAATGGATGGATTGCCAACAAAATGAACGACTAAAATGTCTGGTAAAGAAAGAACTTTCCGTTGTAAACCAGTGGATGGTATGGCATATCACACTCCCTCCCTGGATTAATCTATAAATAGGCTTCGTTTGATTGTTTCGTCCACAGGTTCAGTATTAAGAACTTTGAGTGGTTATATACGGAGATTCCTCAGTTAAAAACTAGTTAAAGCTTTGCTAACTTACTGCCCTTTCCAACGGTTCCAATATTACAAGGATTTTTCAATGTCAAAGATTACTTGTCGTACGCTTTCTTACATGTTGGCACGGTTTCGCTCCAGTTTCCATTGTCCAAGCACAGTCTGTTTGAAGGTCCTTCCAAGTGGTATCCTGTGTCACAAGCGAATGTCACCATCTGTCCTGCCCAATAGTTATTTCCAATCTTATAACCGTGCACAGGCACACCAGGGTCTCCGCAACCAACAAGTTCTGATGAAAGAAAAAATAATCTGTTTTACTTCAGAAGTCTGACACGGCAAGACCACTAGTGAGCCAAGGAAAGAACAAAAGGTTCGCCTATGATTGTCACCATACAAATCACTACGTTTTATCTTGCCACGTCAAGAAAATGTCCATTTGGACAAGAAAGAGAAGTGTTTCAAATAGATTGCTTTTCTTAGAACGGCAAACGTTTTTTGTTCATGGCCTCATTAGCACCATTTTTCAGAATGCATGGTGAAAAGTGTTTTGGTTACACTTTTGTTCTAACTACGGGAATGCAAATCTCGGCGTTTCAAATTTACTCAAATATAGAGATACAGTCATCTGGCAAGTATTTATTTTAAACCTCGATATCATGGGGCATTGGTCTGAATTAAACTCAGACATTTGTAAAAGACATAGAATACCGCACTGAAAGAGCAGACAATTTACAAGGATTTATTTAATACCTGCAGTGGTTGAGATCTCCGCAGTTCCATTGTCGTAATTTTTAAGGAAACACTTGTACACGCCCTGATCATGGGGACCAAATCTTGGAATAACAAGCTGCCCCTTCACCTCCTCGGTAGACTTTGTTGTTGTGTTGGTAGAAAGGATTACTCCATCCTTGCTCCATTCCAAACTTGGCACAGGGGATCCCCTGGCAGCACACTGTAATGTGACAGTATCATAGGCCTTTTTGACTGAGAGAAAGGGAGGCGGTGCGATGGTGATGACCGGAGACACTAGACGTAAAGGAAAATGAGGAATGAGAAAGAAAATATGACTTATCTGAGAGTTTGCGTACTCCAGTCTTGTTTGCAAGAAACATGTTCTTTTGATTTTCTCTATATCAAGATAGAATTGGAACACCGTCTTGATGACTTTTTAATGTGTTTCAGTTGGAAAACATTCGGGGTGTATGTGGAGGGGGGGGGGGGGGGGGGAAGGGAGTGGTAATTACATGAATTGGTTCATCTTTGTGAATGTTTCTACTTCAACTTTAATAATTTTTCATTCTTTCCAAGGTCAGTTTGTACAAATATGTATATATATGCAGCGTGACAGGAAAACCTAAAATGAGATGCCTATCATGAATATATATCTAAATCTTAAACTTCAAGCCCATTGACCTATTAAATGGTCGATATTACATCACGTGCTGTGATTTTATACGGTGTTTTATCAGCTGCTAAAACACTCCTCATTAGTATGCGGTGTTTTTCTCGTATGCTTATTTCCAACGTTCGCAAAACGTAATTGTTATGAACTCTATTGACACACGCTTTTCCAGGAATGTTTTTGAAGCCGTTCAAAAAACTCACAGCACGTGTTTTATCGGCGGGTCTAAAACCTGACTCTGCTGCGTCTCGTGGTTTTTAATTAACCCAATAAAACACTCCTGCTCGTTTTTTAAACATTACATCATTATTTTAAGTCACTTACAAACTGGGTTCACCACAAGCACTATCAACGCATACACGTGCCCAAGGTGATTATCTCCTCGACACATGATTGGTCCTCTATCTTCTTTCTGGATATCTTTGATGACAAGTTCTTTCCCAGCCCTTAAATGGCGTTCAACAGGCAATGGGCGAAACGAGCGAGTCCATTCTATCTTTGGCGGTGGATAACCAAAGATCTTGCATGATAAAGTGGTGTCCCAAGTTTCGTACGCCATGTGGTATACCACTGGAGACTCGACAAATCGAGGTGGGACTGCCAAAGAGATGTTTATACCAAATTAGTGCTAAGACAGTTACAGAAACAACAACAACAACAACAAAACAATAACCTGCAAATCTAATCAGCCACCATTTATCGTGGGAAAGAAGAGAAATGCAGATAGAAGAAAACAGAGGAAAACTAATAAAAGTAACAGTAAAACACGGACAACAAAACAACAGTAAGAATCTTGAAGACGATAACAACAACAACTGAAACAAATCATTTTCGTTAAATAGCAACGTCCTTTTCTAACCTTGCACAACAATTTTGACAGTCGCAGATTCGAAACCCAGGAAATTCCTTGCCTCACATTTGTAGAAGCCTCGATCAGCGAACTGAATGCTGGAAAACGTCAATGTTCCCGTCACTGCATTGTATTTATCACTGTCGAGTTTTAAACCATTCTTGTACCACGCGATCTCCGGTTGAGGGAGGCCCGTCGCATAACAGGGTAAAGAAACATTGTTTCCTTCTGTTGTTGTGAGGCTGGAAGGAGGTATCTTCTGGATTCTGGGCAAATCTGTAAAGTTAATATTGAACTTAATTTCTAATTAAGTTAATGAATCAATTGTATTTTCTTGCTGGACGTCTTACAAGAAATTAGGTTTCATTATACCCCACGGTATTGGTGTGTTGGGACAGGCTAGCATACATCAACATCTAAGACAAGCATCATTGATGGCACCGAGTCCAATGATCCAAAATGTCACAGTTTCCAGAGTAAGTAGTTCTTTACATTGTAAGTAATTTAATAGCAGTATGAAATCCTTGTACAGTGGAATTGTTTTGGCTTGGTTCATTATATTTGTAGGTGTTATTGTAATAAGTAGTATAGATTAGTACAGATAGATCTGGTTAACCTTAATTTTATAACTGATCAGGATTGTTAAACCTGGGAAAATGAAGTTGATTAACTTGACTTGATAGAGTGAATGTATTGTAATCCCTTCAGAAGAATGCATCTCTATGGAGTCGACCATCACTCTTAAAATGTCTTAGATTTTTTAAAACCGTTGACGTTTAATCATACACTCCTTTTAGTACCCTCTTTTTTGAACACTTGGTAAGGTGTTGTGTTGTGTACAAAAACCGTCATGAAGTTTCCAAAAGAAGCAGAAGTGAAACACGCGACTCCAGCCACACCAACCCTACCCACCCCTCCCCCACTATCTAAACGCCTATTAGAATACGTCATACGAACGCAAACGGCCCAGAGCATGTTCTTGGACACTTACTTTCACTGAAATTCAAATATCTTGATAATATTGCCAATATTATCATAGGGTGCAGAGGAATAAAATTTGACCTTAAAATTCCGTCTAAATTCAACGGACAGTGGCAACGCTTATGGAATTTATTGACCCAAATCAGTATCAATTACCAAATGATGGGATCTTGTTACGCGTCTGTTGAAATATTGTGTGGAAGATAAAAGTCGACAATGGTTGTCTGGGGCACGTTTCGGGGCGAAGAGACCCGAAGAGAAGCTTTCCGGACAAGGCGCGAAGTACAAAGAGGAAAAACCAATGATTCGGAAATCTTAATCTAAGAAACTGCTCGCGGTATAGCCACCGTCCAGTTAGGCAATTGATATAATCTAGTTTTACCTATCTCCTGAAGCAGTTTTGAGATGTTTCCCGTAAAAGCTTTCCCGGGTCTTCCTCTGGGTCCCGCGGAACCTCTCTGACCGGGCGGGCCCCTTTTTCCTGACTTTCCTATGTAACCTGGGCGACCACGCCGTCCTCTGGGACCTTCTTTTCCCTGAGGGCCCCGCTCACCTGAAACACAACACTTCAATTATTTAATTATCAGGAATGCACTGGAGAGGATTAAAATGTTGTCCGCTGAACTTTTTCTATGAATCTCATGCAGAATAAGATGGAGTTTTCCGCATTTTCTAGTCAACAACAACACCAACAACAACAACAACAACAACAATTTATTGGGTATTCTCACATGAGTACATGGCATTACCTATAATAAAATAGGGCGAATATAGTATAACCTAATTACAAAAGGGTTTCTCACTAAATCAATATAATCCATACATGAATAGATATAGGCAGCTGTAAGTCTGCATATAGTAGGATCAACATTGTTAAAACGGAAATTAATTTTAGAATTATCGTCAATTATCGTCGAAGAACTTTGAAAGTAAATTATCTTAAAGGTGGCAATGGAGTATGAAATGCAATTCATGTCCCAAATTAAATTCAAAATTCTCACCCCTCATGCAGACGACGTCTTTTTCGGTGTCATTGTTGCCAGATTTGACAGTGACCTGTTGAAAAACAGGAAGAATGAAGCATAAGACTTCCTCTTGTCATGAAACCCAGTTGGTCTGAAAAACGACAGCACTGAGGTGCTGAGCCAATTTACCGCCATGCAAATCAATTGCTGAAGACCAACATATTTTAAATCATTTGTTATTCTATGGATCCGCGGTTTTCTTTTCACGTTTTACTCGGGTATCACAAGAAATTTATTGCTTCTTTAAACACAGAGAAATTGATCAGTTTAAATAGTAATAAACTAACTATATACCTGTCAGTTTGCTGAATTCCTCATGTACTAATTAAGTTTCGTTTCCCTGTCTGGAATCTCAATAAAAAGTTCTGTCACTGAGTTCTACTGATATCCTTGAAAAAGGTGCTAATGCAAAGTTTCCTTTTCAAACATTTCTGAGTCCAAATTTTCGGACATGTGTTTGCCTTTTTTTTTCTCAATCTTCGTGAAGTCTCTTGCATCGCAGCTCAGGTTATAAAACATTCTTTGGCACGCATTTTCGTGACCACGATATGAACTTACGTATATACAGGGCAGTATCATTCTCAAAAGATGCTATACAGTTTTTGCCAAACGTCCAACACTCTGTGTGTAAAGTTCTAAAGCACGATCATTCAAATGAAAGCTTCTGAGCAGTCCTTTCCTGTGGTGCTGGTTTGTGGTTCTAATCTTTTCAAGAGTCTGTAGATGAAATCCCGGCTAAAGTGTGACCATTCAAATGAAAGCTACTGAGCAGTACTTTCCTGTGGTGCTGTTTGTTATGGTGTTCAAGGTGGTTTCAATCTTTGAATCTGTGGCTGAAATCATTAAGAGGCACCATTCAAATGAAAGCTGCTGAGCAGTTCTTTCATTTGCTATTTATCATCTTGTGATTGATGGCTCTAAATTTTTCAGTCCGTGGATTGAAACAAGTGTGACCACGTAAATAGGAGTTCTTGAGCAGTACTTTACCGTGGTTTTTTGTCTTTTAACTACTGGTTTTTGTAACTTAAATTAATGTCGGAATAATTGGCTAAAATCAACTTAATTGCACATGTACACCACATACCTTAGCAGACGCTCCCAGACCAAAGAGTTTAACACAAGCATTGTGGCAGCTGACGCAGCTCTTAGATTCTCTATGGGATTCAGAGGACCTTTTCTCTCGATGCGCTAAGTCGTCATCACGGTTTTCTCTGGTTTCAGTCTGTGAAGTCAACGATGACTTGGTTTGAAGCTGGAAAACCTGCTTTTCTAAGCCTCGCGTCTTATAAACCACGAATCCGATAGTGGTGAGAGTCAATAAGAAGTTCACAAACACAGCGAAAGCCAAGAGACTGTTATTGCGTGATTTCCCTTGCTCCATCTTAGAACATGTCGTGTTTTCTCTGAACTCTTGGCTTCCAAAATACACTTTTTATAGGAAAGTCAGACAGGAACAAACTTGTTTCTCATCTTAAACGAGCTTCAGCAAAACGTCCTGGTGTTTGACGGACGTATTGTAAAAATACTATCTCTGGATCACGTAATTTAGCTGATTTTTTCACAAGGGAAAGCGCAAGTCATGACCCTTTCAGCTCTAAACAATGCATTGTTGAAATTTAAAGTTTGAAAAGAGCGAAGATACTTACAGCCACCTAATGAACGAAATCCTAAATAGCTTTAAATCCAAGTCATGAAAATTTAGATTTTGTTCAAAACTCATGATTTGAAATAAACCTCCCGTTCGATTAAGCATGCCTTTCAAGCACGTCTTCCTTTCAGCTGCCCTTTCTTGGAGGGGGTTGGGTGGGGTGGGCTTAGACTAAAGGCATGTACTAGGAACAATTTATACATATTTTACTCTTAGTTGAAACGATTGAGACTCGGTCAGTTTGTTTTAATTTGACTTGAACCAAGCATCCTGCATGAATGCTATGCGCACACAGCGATAAAGTATCATATTAGGTAAAATGACAAGGAGAAATTACTGAAAAAGCTAAGGCACGTATGATGTAGGATCTGTCTTCCTGTAAAGCTGCTATCAGGAGTCGTCTTAGCAATTACAACGGATGTCTCTCAGGACGACATTCGCATATAATTCACATGCCAAAGACCGCTGATTGAAATAAAAGTAGTGTACCAAATTCAACCAGTCACATGCTATACTTGAACTGTCAATAAATTATACACTGTCATCAAACTATTATCTCCAGAACAGCCTGAGCGAAGACGTCTCCTAATTCCTTTCCTTTACCCCGAAAGAAGCAGAAGAGAAGTATGCGCGCAGGCTACTTTAGCCAAGAGAACTTAACAAGCTCCAAAGTGGAAAACAGGTAAAAGCACCAGGGTAAAGTACTGCTCAGTAGCTTTCATTTGAATGGTCGCACTTTAGGATTTCATCCACAGACCCAATAGTTAGAACCACCTTGTACAGCATAATAAACAGCACCAAAGGAAAGTACTGCTCAGTAGCTTGCTTTAATTTTAATGCTTACACTTTAGGATTTCATTCACAGACTTTACTGATTTTATGAGGTAACATTAGGTACTTAGGGCACAAATCTTGAAACTGCCTTGATTCTATCTTGCTGAATAAGCTGCTCTTAGAGGCATCTCAAAAATCCCTCCTCTAAAAACCCCGTCGAAATCTGAGCTCGTAAATTTAAGCTGTGAACATGATTTAACACCGCACAAAATAATTGGATCGGATGACGGGAATTTATTTTCTTCAAATTCGGCAATTTTGCGATTACTTAGCATCCAGTCATGCTTCTTAGTTTGGATCACTCACCCCACTGATGCTCAGCATGTGCAAGTGTCTTGTTGTCATTTCACTCTAAAATTAAACGAAAACATGAACGAAGAAAAACAAATAAAGGTGAACATAACAATATTATAGAAAACAAGATCATCAAGTGTCTTACCTGGAATGAGTTTAGTTCGCAAGCCTCTCTAGTTAATTTATAAGGCTTGGACACCGATAAATTTGAGGCAGGTGGCGCGGCCGGGAAGGGAAGAGGGGGGGGGGGGGGGGGAGAGCTTTTGATATTCTTCGATATCTTTGCGATCTATTTGAGGGGTTAATATTGTAAGAAGAAGCTCCCTTTTCCATAGGCTTTAACGTTGTTTCTGTCCGCCTCTTCAAGGTTTCTATCTATAGTTCCTACTAATGGAATAATGTTTCAGTACTTTCTTTATAGTGGTGCTTCATTCACCAGTTGAACCTTCCCTACAGCTCATCTCTTTTTGAGCTGAGTCTGAACATTTTCAACCTTCAAGGGATTTTTGGTTGTCCTGTTATCCCTAATAAGAAAATAGGTGGGTTGACACTATTGCCATTAGACGTAGGAGACTATATTGCCATTTACCAATCTAAAGATTTGTAATTAAAATTCGGATTATAATTAAGTTCGAATATTTTTCTGTTTAGATTGCCGTTTATTTGGGAAAAGAACATATATTGTGAAAGTCTTTAAAACACACTGACAAAGAAAATGATGCTTTCTGCTGAAAAATCAATAGCATACAATATTCAATTCAAATAACGTGGGAAAGAAAGTTAGGGTTAGATGACAGGCTTTTCATTCCGAAATAAAAAAAAAATACATTTGAAAGAGATGATTTGTAAATTTAAATACTTACCAAGATGAAAACAAAATACATTCTTGAGTTGAAAAGGAGGTTAAATTCTTACAAACACAGGTTTGCCGACGACTGCAAAAGCACCTCGAAAGGTGCAGTTAAGTTTAATGTGGACCGTAAGAGAATTCATGAGTGGTGACGCAAACAAAGTGAATTGCAGGCTACAAATAGCAAGAAAAAACGTCTTGAAAGTGGAGGTAGAAAGCCACTCGATGTTCACCCGGAAGCAGACCTTTCAGAGTGGTTGCACCAACGAGATGAACTGGCCTTCTAGTTAAAAGGATAATAATTGGGTACAAAGCGCGCGCTATTCATGAGCAATAATGCAGGACGGCACAAGCTTGTCCGTCTTTTGTTGTAAGTAATGGGTGAGTCTAAAAGTTTATGGACAGGAACGGACTGTCCGTGAGGCGCAGAACGACTGAATCACAGAAAGACCAGGGAAAACTCATTGACAAGTTCATCCCCTATATTTTATAAGCAAGAAGAAAGCACAGCAGCGACAGTGATATTAGGGACTTTAAAAAACCACAACGGCAACGCCAACGAAAACGTCGCTTGAAAATATAAGTTCGCGTTTATACTTGTACTACTTTGCGATTATTCCAATTTGTTCAATTTGCACAATGTGGCCGAACTATCCAGTAACAGAACAGGTGGAAACGGCGTTCAAGTTGAAGACAGAGATTAAAAAAATTACCGCATGTGCTCACGTTCTCTACAAAACTTTGAATTTGGTTATTTCACATTGTTGTTTGGCCGAGCAAGGTGAAGAAATGGGCCAAAACTTATAACGCACGCGCAGGGCCTTTGTTTTTCTCATTATATCCTATTGTTTTGTGACGTTCTTGTTGCCGTCGCCGTAGTAGCTTCTTAAACTCCCTATTATTTCCAGTAATATACTGTTGATATCGTCGGTGAGAAATCCAGTACACTACTAAAAAACAATTGGTCACGAGAACACTAAAGTCTCCGTTTGTTTGGTAGCGAAGGCATCTGATTTCTTTATTTCAAGGGGGTAAATGCCAGGGTTTTGGGTCAAAAATTTTGAAGTCGCCATTTTTCACTCGTTTATGTCCCTGGGGATCTCGGCATGTCGAAAAACACCATTGATAATAATTTTTAAGTGCAAATGGTGCCCTGACAAAGAATTTTCTGTTTCACTCTCATCCTGACTTCATCTTTCAGTTGTGGGCTATTTCTTTGTCCCTGCTCCCTTAGGAGACCTAAAGAGTGTGTCAGGGGGCGTTTACGGACACACTGATTCTATTGGGAGCTTTATAAAGAATGTTTGTCGGGGGTCGACAAATCGATCTTTTTCCAAGGGGTAAGTCCAGGGTTTTGGGTCAAAAATGACCAAATTTTTGAAGTCGCCATTTTTCACTCGTTTATGTCCCTGGGGATCTCGGCATGTCGAAAAACACCATTGATAATAATTTTTAAGTGCAAATCTCGCCCTGACAAAGACTTTTCTGTTTCACCCTCACCTTGACTTCATCTTTTGGGGCTATTTCTCTGTGCCTGCTCCCTTGGAAGGCCATACGGACACACTTTTTCCATTGGAAGCTTTTTAAAGAATATTTGAGGTGGGTCCAAAAATCGAATTTTTTTTACTTCAAGGGGTCAGTCCAGGGTTTTGGGTCAAAATTACCAAATTTTGAAATAATTTTAAAGTACAAATGACGCTCGGCCCTCAAAAAGTGCCGGAATAAATTTGACTGCCTGGACTTGCCCCGTTTTTTTTTTTCACCCCCGAAAAATATTCTTTAAAAAGCTTTCAATCGAATCAGTGTTTCCGGGGTATTCTTCAATTAATTACGGTGCAGATATTGTACTGTTTATTTATTGGAAATATAGAGTCAATTCCAATTTTGTATAAACTTGGGATAAACTTATTTATTCACCTCATCTTGACGATGTGTGGTGTATTTGCTACGAACTTCCATTCCTCATGCTAATTAAATGCACGTTTTACAGGTTGCCGTTGCCATGGATACCTTAACAGGCATCACCTTTGTAGTATCGATGAATGTGTTAATTGCCTACAATTCTGGACATTTCACTGACATCGATTTTGAGAATTTTGACAAAAATCCAACACTTTCCTTTTCTGCTTGCACTGGAAGTATTGGATATCATAGAACGGGTTTCTGTGGCCAGAGTTAAGGAGGGGTATCGAATGGTCTTTGCGAGCATTTGCGAGCATGCGAGCAGTTGTCAAATTTTTCTTGCGAGCAGCGAGCACTTTAGAAAAATACAGATGGCGAGCAGCGAGTTTCGCGCCAAGTAATAGCTAATAATCTGGCTGACACCTCCAAAACAGAACAATAGTTACAGGCTGAACTGTTGAAGAAAGACTGAAGCCAGAGGTAAGGATGTTTCAACCTTTGTGTTTTAACCATATCATAACTGATTTATCGTTTAGATACGTATAAAAAATAAATACAAAGGAGGATTAACGAAATTTCGAGCAATTGAGCACATGTTAACGAGAATGCGAGCACGCGAGCAGTTGCAAAAATTTTGCGAGCACGAGCAGGCGAGCACCCGTGTAATTTTTGCGAGCAGTTCGAGCAAAGGCCAAATTTTGCGAGCACTTTTAAATTAAATGGGACCATTCAATACCCCTTTAAGTAGGGGGCTGGGTGGGGTCCTAGGTAAAAGTGTATACCGGTACTCTACAGAAAGGCCCATGGGAGTAACTTGATCTGACAGAGGTTAAGCAAATACCGTGCCTTCGTTTGGCCCGGCTAGAAGTTGGCGCATCAAACAAGTTCATTTGTACTTTTACTTTTATGGCTGCAAAAGATTTTTAAAGTAAGAAGGCCGGGGATTCTGAGTGGCTGTAACAGTGGCTCGCTACATCATGAGTTTCTGTTACACTTCCGCACTTTGTCAGAAAATTAAGTCCACACAACTCCAAGCCTGTTTGGTGATTTGTGTTGCTCATATCCGACCATAGACCCTGTCGATCTTGCAGGGATTCTTGCTTTTTTATTCATTTATTCAATTAATTCCACCCCAAGGCAAGGAATTATAGTTAGGTTGAGATTGGTAAAAAAAAAAAAAAAAAAACCTTCATCTTTTGATTGACTTTTAAAAAAATAAAGCTGGGAAATCAAAAACTTCCGCTCCCAAGTTCGTAGATAGACACGCAGCTTCCTATCCCCCCCCCCAGCATGCAGTGTACAAATACCCCCACCCCTCCCTCCTGGTGACCTTATGCCTCATTTGAATTGCAAACTTTTAGCACATGGCGGGAAGGCGGCTTTTCTTCCAGCTTTTAAATCTCTTCTTGTTTCCCTGTATCGTTGTTAATCCTTACTGAAGTCGTCATAACCGATAATAAAACCTTGGTAGACTACAGAACTGGCAAAACTCAAGCCACGAAAAGTAAGCGGCGCCGAAGCAAGCAACCGTGCAGTGTTCACAGTTCGAAGGTGACAAGATTGGAAACGAAATTCTACTGCTAGCAACCTCCTTCCACTGCAGGTAATTTAAAAAATAATGTTTTGTCCCTTCGCTAAGATTATCTATTAAACCATTTTGCAATACAAGTCCATACTGGGCAGATAAAGCTTATGGCTTGGTCAAGTATCGGTTGGGCTCGCTGGTTTTTTAACGAGTTGTACATCATTGCATACTAGAGCAAAATATTCTTGTTTTTGGAAGATGGTTAGTATGGCAGTGTTTAGTTTATACTTAATATATGAGGCTGTACGAAAGTCTTTCCCTTCTTGCTGCAGCTTCGTCATAATCCACATGTACATAAAAATATTATGTTTGAATCAGAAGATGAATAATATTCTGCCATAGCATAACCTCATTAGGAACCATAGGAACCTGGGCCGGGTTGTTCGAAAGCCGATTAACGCTAATCCACGATTAGAAGTTAATCGGCGCTTTTCATCGCGCTCGTTAAAAATGGTTTTAAAGACTAATTTCAAGCTAAAGGTAAAGAAAAGTCTAAGTAAAATCTGAGGGCCAAAAATCTTTTCGAAGAATCTTTGTTGATTAGCAGTTACACTCGAGTCAAAGTTTGCGTTAATCCAGGATTAGCTTAATCGGGCTTTGAACAACTGGGCCCTGGTGTATAATTCCGTTAAAGTGTTACTACTACAGTCAAACCTCTTTATTACGGACACCAAGGGGACAGGAATAAGTGTCCGTATTATAGAGGTGTCCGTTTTAGAGAGGTAGGCTTTATATGGATTTCCATCTCTCGGGGACCAAGTGAACTGTCCGTAATAGAGAGGTGTCCGTATTATAGAGGTGTCCGTAAGGAGAGGTTCCACTGTATGAAAATTATTTGCATAAAATGAGGACTTATATACAGAGTGTGGACTATGGACTGGGTATAAAAGATGTACTGAGGTATAAAACACAAACTATGCGGACTGCAGGCTCATATGCGGACTGCAGGCTCATACTGGGTATAGTATAGTAAGATGTACATGTAAAGTAGTTATATCGGGGTAAATAATCCATCATGTTTTTATTACACTAGGACAAACACTAAACACAGTGGACAGAAACTTCAGTGGAACTACAATGGGAAGAACAAGAGTTTTCTGAGTTTTTACCATAGGTAAGTTTTTCTGTTGATTTCCTTGTTTTAGATGGTAACAATTGAAAGTAAGTTGCAAGCCATTACTCTGGGAAGGAAAATTCTTTGGCAATTCAGACAAAAATGATGATGGTTGTGGTGAAGATGAAGGTGATGATGTTGTGAAAGGTGATCCTGCAGCAGCTGAACACCAGATGTTAACATAGTTTTAATTTCAGGACAAGGTAAAGTGCAACTGTTTAAGCTTCAGATGGGAAATGCTAATTATGGAAACAATACTGAAGAGGACCATTTCATCATCAGTAAATTAAAAGGTGAGTTTTCAGTTTTGAAACACTTTGATGTTAAAACTGGCAATCTCATTTTTTTTTTCTCTCCTTGCACTGACAGACAGAAACTCTCCTCTTTCTAGTCTTGTTTACAATAATTCACTGATTGAAGCCTTAAGCATGAAATTTTAACTGACATTTCTAAAGGAGACTATATTTTTTGCAACCTAATTTTGGAATACAGTGGTTGGCATGCACAAATTAACTGTACTACCCTGAGTGTTTCAGGTAACTTTCAGGGAGTCAGTCGATCAGCACGGATAAAATTCCCTAACAACTTTCCTGTGGAAATCACTAAATTTTATCATTGAAGCTCATTTCCTCTTTAAACCTAAACTCAAGCGTGTGCTTATGCAGTACCACCTTAGTTTACTAGACATGCAATTTACTTGTGCATAAGTGACAAATATTTTTAACATCCCTTGCAAATTCTTTTTCTCTTGTCAACTTTCTAGGTACATGTATTATCAAGATAAAAAGAGATGGTATTTACAGCCAGACTGTAGATGTACATCTGAGATGTGGACCAGATTCGAATTGATTACTTCCCTGTTACAATCAGATTAGTTAAGGAGTATTATGAGATCTCTCTGACAGACAGTCGCTGTCCTGGCCATTGTGAGAGCCCTTATCTTCATCCCTCTCAGTTGGAAACATCTCTTTTCAAGGTGAACAGTCCAAGGTACAGTAGTTAAGGGGTATCTTAGACCATTACATACATGTGGTATTCCAAAGTGGCTCAGTAGCGTAGAGTAGACGTAATCCACTGTATGGAAAAAGATAGTGGATGTACATTTTACCACAATACCTTGCGAGCCTTACACAAGCCAATAAGCCTTACACAAGCCAATTAGCACATTCCGGGATACGCTTTTATTTCAAATCACTGTGGTTCTAAATCTGGCGGCGGAACGGGTCTTTATTTGCAAGATAATCTTGACTACAAAATTTGTGCAGACCGTATTGTCTCTGATCCAGCTGATGTGATTGAATTGTTGTTTGTAGAAATTTCAGTCCCCCATGGGAAAAAATATTATAGTAGGTGTCATCTATCGCCCTCCAAATCATCACCTAACCGGCTTCATGGAAAAATTCACTGACATCCTCTCAAAAATCTCTAGAAGTGACAAGTGCTTCTACCTCACCGGCGACTTTAATTTGGACCTCCTGCGATACGCCGACCACGATCCTACTCAAGAATTTGTTGATTGTCTGTTTTCGCAAATGTTTGTTCCTCAGTAATCAACAGACCAACTCGTATTACTGCACACTCGGCCACTTTAATTGACAACATATTCACAAATCATTTCTCACCTAGAGTTTTAAAAGGCATTGTCATAAGTGACATATCCGATCATTTACCAGTATTTGCCTATGTCTCTGATGACTCTTTTATTCATGTTCATAAAAGAATTGGCAACCGACCTCTGAGAAACTTCTCTACGGCAAATTTAAATAATTTCAAAACTCTCCTCTCTCAAGTCGATTGGACTGAACTTCTACATGATAAAGACCCCAATGATTCTTGCAATAAATTCTTGTCTGAATATTCGTGGCTTTATAATTTATGTTTCCCATTGAAGCCTCATAAAGTTAAGAATTGTAAAAGGCTTAATTCCCCATGGATAACCAAATCTTTATTAGCTTCTGTTCGAAAGAAAGCCTTATTTTTTTGCAAATTTTGTCCCTGTACATGTTAACAACATTGTGTACACTAGATTTGAAGTTTATAGATCTTTTCTGTGCCCATTTTTGAAGTTTTTGTACATGTATGCTAAGAATTATGGGTTACAGCTGTAGTGTACCAGTCACCATCTTTTTCCATACAGTGGATTGCAGCACCTTCACACTACAAACCTTAGGTTTGCAAACTTTGTTTTCTGAAAGATTGGTCAGTGTGGATGTTTAAAAAATGTTGATACAGAAATAGAATTACATGTAGTCCCTAAATTTTGCCAACCTTTTCTGACTTTCAGAAGTTGACAAATTTGTATTTGAGGAGTGAGCGACTGTTGCATGTACAGTTGCATGCTTTACTTTAAACATCAGAGAGAAGGATTTGGAAACAATTGGCATTAACTCGGAGATTGTAGAGGTTTGTAGTGTGAAAGTACAGGTTTCCGTAGCCTCTAGAGTTTGCCATCAACTTCCAGCACTTATACTTTGATGGATCAATACTACCACTCTTATGAGTTGATACAACTATAATACTATCAAACAAACACATAATTGTTGGTGAACAAGTTGTAAAACTTTAATGTTTTCATGACTTTGTAGGTTACCATAGCAACAATGGCCCTAAATTGTGCTGTAATTCATTATAACTTGAAAATGAGGATGCTGCCCACAGTTTTTTACTATCAAATGACAATCAGCATGTCAAGATGGAACATTTTGCGAAGTTAAAAAAAATAAATAAATAATAAACTGGGAGGGGTTCCTAGGCATCTTAAATTTTCAATAAATTAAAAGTTGGTCAATTTTGAATCTTTCTTACAAATTTTTTTTCGAATTTTGCAAACAGTTGCACCTGAGCTACTGTAGCTTCCCATGCAGTCATTTTTAGGGGACTCATATTACCTCCTCCCCACAAATGCCTGCTTAACGAAGCGCCAAATTCCTTTCCTCTGCTAAGCCAATCACAGCGAACCTTCTAAAATCTCGAAGGTTGACCTTGACCTCACTACACCTTGCACAGGAATGTTGATAAACATCATGGCGGAGACAGAACTTGAGTGAGCGTTGAAAATTTCTCATTTAAAATTGCCCATCAGCTGACTGCAATCAAAGAATTTGTGAGAGCAAATAGCAACATTTTTGGCAATTTGCCGACTGGTTATGGAAAGTTGCTTATTTATCAAGCTTTGCCTTTAATTTTGTCAATGTGGAGAAAACTGAAATATAACCCAATATGTGGGTAAACTTTAAAGATTTTGCAGCTAAAACTTAATTGCTTTGTTGTTGCGATTTGTCCAGGGATATGTGTAACATTTCACCCCACTTGATCGGCTCTTTGTCCTTAAACTCCCTGTTTAATGGACTGATAAAAACTGCAGATCTTCTACATTCTTTTTTGCTTTCTCAAATGGAGCAAGTCTATTGAAGCACTTCATACAAACAAACAAATCTGCTCCAGAGCTTCTGCACCTGTAAGAGGTGATATCTTCACTGACTGTCAACTTGGTCAGGCAAGGAAGATTGACTACACTTTCCCAAAGATTTTGAATCTCTCAGCAAATAACGGTGTAAAAACATCAAACAAGAAGCACTTGTTTTCACTCTTGATAATTTTTTGGTGTTTCAGCCATGACTAGCCATTCCAGAAGTGAAAAAAAAAAAAATCCAACTTCACAGCTCCTGCATTTCTCAAGACTGTACAAAGCTCGCGGGAAATGTAAACACCCTTTGAAACCAGAAATTTGATTTGACATCATTAGACAATACCCGCTCAGTGGTGATTGGTTAGGGTGTGTCGGGAGTAAAACAATGGGAAAGGAATGTGGCGTTTGGTTGAACAGGCGTTTGTGGGGAGGTAATACGAGTCCCCTAAAATGACTACATGGGAGGCTTTACCTGAGCATGCCATTTACATAATTTCCATAATAAAAAATAGGAGCACCAAGTTGTTTTTTAGTCACATTCACTTGAGGCTAAGTTCAGGGCAGTTTTTAGCAGGTTTTATTGCTGCTATTGTAACTAATAAAGTCAACAAAACAATTAAATAAGTTTTTCTTGAATAATAAGGCATTTGTTTGGTAACATTAAATTATTATAGTATCCTCTGATCAAAGGTGGTAATGATTGATCAAATTATAATTGAGGGAAGTGCTGGAAACCTTTGTGAGCCACCTTAAGTTTGCCGTATTAAGGTGGAAAAAATGTTAGAATGGATAAATGTTACTGTGCCTTTCAATGACATACAAACTCTGAAATTCAAAACCTAACTAATGATTTGTGTATCATAATTATTACTGGAACAGCAAAAAATACAGAAACTGACAGTGGATCAAAATCTGCTTATCACAGTGTATGAACATGACCTTAATGCATCAGTCAATTTCAGCAGTGACCCCTCCCCTCCCCCACGCATTAGTGGGGCATTTTTCAACATTGCCCATGGATCCCGGGGGCCAGGCATTAAACTAGTCTATCCCTGGGGATTCAACAGCCTCATGATTTTCACCTTACAATACTGTTGCTTCATTTCAATGATAAGTTCATCAGCAAGACAATAAATTCTTGTAATTTCTTGATTTACTACATCAGAGGAGGACAAAAATGAGTACGTCGCATTTACCCTTAAGGTTGCTGATTTTTTAATTGCTTTGGACAAATATTTTTCTTTTTAATGCCTGCTAGTATGACAATCAGGATGAATATCATGTTATCAATTTTTCAAAATGAGCATCAAATCCTTTTTAAATTTGATGGCAACTGGGCCATTCAAGGACATTTGACCCAAAGGTTGTTTTCATGTTCTAATAAAACAGATGCGCAATTACATATAAGCAACGTTTTAAAGCCAAAATCTCGTTGCAGAGAAATATCAGTTATATCCTATGGTGAACCCAATTCTGTTTTAGGCTTGAGATTGTTCTTAATGTTAAAAGGTTTCAAAAAATTAATAGAGCTTGCAGAAACTAAACATGTCATTGAATTTTCGTGACTCCATCTTTTTAGTTTGATATGTGAATCTGTCAAACCTTTTTAATTAATAATTCATGGAAAACCAGAAAAGACTTGGGCTCAAATTCTTTTTTATGTACAGTATTTTCGCAAAAGAAAGACAATTGAACTATAGCCTATCTGTAAACAAAGTATGAGTGAAATCAATTTTTTTGACTTGTCCACCAAAATTAATTGGGTAGTTGATTTTTGTGGAAAGCCGCTGTTAAAGCGGCTTATTGTCAGACGTTGAGTGTTTTTGGTCAGAACTGCACTGAAACTGAAATCTCAAATTGAAACTGTTCACTAAATCTTCTAGGATGCCGAGAGGAAGATATCTTGTTATTTTCTCGATAGAAGAAAATACAATCAGTTTTTGATTTTTTGTAAGCCACGAAGGAAGAGTACAGGACTGAGAACATTGTCAGGGGTTGTTCATTTATCTACCCTAAGCATTTGACAGCCTGATGATTTTCTCCTCACAGTACCGTTGCTTCATTTCAGTGATCAGTTCACTATCAGAGACAAAAGAAATTCTTGAGGTTAAGGAGGATAAATGAGATGATAGTTCCACAGAATGAATTGTCTCTGCTGCATTACTGGGAAATAGGACTTAAATTCGAGGCTTAGTTTGGCATGAATAAGCTTCATTAGAACAAGGGTTAGCCCTGAAACTAAGAAATCAATGTCTCTTTAAACTGCACCGTGGAACATTTGACCAGCTTGTTTGACCCCACCATGGGGCATTTGGCAGTTTATTTTCAAACAATGTTAATCAGAATTGACATAGTCAGGGAATTTCTAGATATCAAGTCAGGGAAATACCAAATTCTACCTCAAAGTAAGTGAAAAGTCGAAAAATTTGTTTGGCCAGACACCAGGTTTGGGAAAGGGTTTCCTCGTTGACTAAGGTAATGTTATTACAAAAGATATTTACAAAGGGATTCTGTGGCTTCATCACTGACATTATTGGCAAGGAAGTTAGAGAGATTTAGAATTTCATTTACGTCAAATGGCAGAAATGATCATGTGACTGTGTTTACCCTATATTTACCATGCATTGTTTTCAGTTTTGTGGTAGAATTGAGTAGTTTCGCATTATTCTCACCTACTGTATGTACTAACTTTATCAAGAAAACAAATTATGTGAATCTCATGTGTTTGCCATTTGTTGTTAATGCGGTTCTAAATCCCTCCATTATCTTCTGTGTACTTTCAAAACTGGTTTATGGCCTGTGAAATTTCAGAGATACGTCAGGGAAATGTTATTGTGATAAGTAACAACCCCGTAATGCCCTGGGGTGGGGTGGGGTGGGGTGGGGTGGGCACTGTTGGAATTGACTGATGCATTAGACCCATAATTTCAGCAAACATACTTTCAATAATTATTGTTTTCTAAGAGGTCTGCTTCACTGATTCACGGCAGTAAAAAAGTTGGTTGAATCTTGAATTTCAGAGTCTGCATGTTATTGAAATATGCAGTAAGGTGAAGCATGCTGGTCTTCCCAAAGAAATAGCTGTAGCTGGTGAAAAAGAGAACTCTGTTAAGGACAGTGCCTACTGATACAAAAGTATTTTTGCGCGGTTTATGACTATGTGGAAAAAGCAGATCTTAGCAAGGGCTATTGAAATCCAAAAAGAAAGTAGGGGGGGGGGGGGGGGGTAACCATGCATTTTTGGAGATAAATAAGCAACAATTATTCTAAAAAGTAGTAAAATACAAAGCAATGTATGACGTTATTTTTTTAATCGAAGCTTTATTATCTCTGAAAAATGTATAGTTACCCCCGATTTTCTTTTTGTTTACCGAAAGCATTTGCTAATTTTTGCTTTCTCCACATAGTTTTAAAAGTTATGCGCAAAAATATCCCGGTATTAGTAGGTACCATGCGCAGTAACAAAAGTAGGCACCGTCCTTAATACTATACACTGTGGGTTTTGGACTATTTTTTATCATTATACTGTACACTCTGATTTTTGGCCTGATTTTCATAATACAGCTGTTATACTACAAACTCGAATTTTAGGCCTAATTTTTCTCCTAATTCTATATATTCCTGACCAGTGTTCCTCCTAATTAACCTAATACCGTATACTCTACGTTTCGGCCTTGTATTCATCCTTACATTATACACTGCACCCTCTGATATTTGGTCTAACTTTAATCCTTATTCAATACGTTGGTTTTTTGTCTAATTTTCATCCTAACACTATACACTCTGGTTTTGGCCTAATTTTCATTCTAATACTAAACACTCTTGTTTTTGGCCTAATTTCTATCCTAATACTAATTTTTTGGGGCTTATTGTCATCCTAATACTGTCCACTATGGGTTTGGTTTCATTTTATCCTATAACAATTAGGATCTTGTGTCTTATAGGGGGCCTCGATCGATGGTAACGGTCGATATGGCGGTCGACACACGGTCGACTCACGGTCGATATCTCGGTCGATGTATCCACTGAGTATCGGTCGATTGTCGGTCGAGTAACGGACGAGTGTCGGTCGAGCATCGGCTGCTATATAGGCGACGTATCGACCGATCATTGGATCACCTTCGGTCGAGAGATCGACCGACAGTCGGTCGCGACAGCATCGGCAGAGTGTCGGCAATATATCGGTGAACCGTCGGTCAAGTATCGGTAAAGTATCGGTCGATGCATCGGCCGATACTCGGTCCACACGAAAAAGGAACAAGGATTTTGCTTTGTTTTAAACCGGTTAAACCAGGACACTACAGTGTAATACGCTGGCATATTTTTGCGCTTTCTCTTGACCAAATGTGGTAAAATGATGCAATAGTGGAAGAATCAAATGAGATAACGACAGACTATCGACCGACTATCGGTCGTTATTAATATGACGACCGATATGGCGGTGCACTATGTACATGAATGTCGATCGAGATAAGGAAGAAGTGTCGAAAAAACATATTGATAGAATATTGACCGATATATCGGCCGATACTATCGGCCAGTAAGCGGTGAAATATCGATGAAGTATCGGTGATGTGTCGGTGAAGTGTCGGTGTATTGCTATCTATATCGGCCGACAGCCACCTCGGTCGATACGACAACTGCCATAGCGGTACAACATCGACCGAGTGATCCCCAATTATCAACCGAGTGTCGACCGAGTAGCGACCGAGGCTCGACCGAGATATCAACCGTCAGTCGACCGTGAGTCGACCGACATATCGACCGTTACCATCGATCGAGGCCCCCTATAAGACACAAGATCCAACAATTATTCTATGGCTCTTGGACTAATTTTCATCCTAATACTGTACACTTTGAGTTTTGACCTAATTTTCACCCTATTACCAAACACTCTTTTTTTGGCCTTATTTCCATCCTAATACTACTTTTTTGGGCTAATTTTCATCCTAATACTGTACACTATGGGTTTTGGTTTCATTTCATCCTAATACTATACACTATGGCTCTTGAGTTTTGACCTAATTTTCACCCTAATACTATACACTCTAGTTTTTCGCCTAGTTTTCATCTCGATACCATACTATAGTTTTCGGCCTAATTTTCATCTTAATACTTTTCACTTTGGTTTCTGATCTAATTTTCATTCTAATACTATAAAGTTTGTTTATTTGAACTAATTTTTACCTTTATACTATATACGCTCTGGTTTTTTGCCTAATTTTCATCTTAATACTTTACACTCGACTGGTTCTCAGGCTTATTTCCATCCTAATGCTATAAATGCTAGTTCTCAGCCTAATGTTGATCGTATTACTGTAACCTCTGGTTTTTTGCCTAATTTTCACCCTGGCTATTACTATAAACTCTGGTTTTGGGGTTAAATTCCATCCCAATACTATACACACTAGCTTTTGGGCTAATTGTCATCCTAATACTAATAACTATCACTATGGTTTTTCAACTAACTTTCATCCTAAAACTATACACTCTGATTTTGGCCTAAAATGTTTCATCCTCATACTATACACTATGGTTTTTGGTCTTATTTTCATCTTAATACTTTTTACACTCCTGGCCCCAGTTGTTCAAAGGCCGGATAACTTTATCCGCTGGATAAGGTACTATACGGGGTCTAAAATTTACTTCACGTTAAACGTTGTCCAAGGTTTTCGTACACTCCTAAACTAGACTGTGGTTAGAGTGTGCATATTTGCTTGTACACGATGAAATACTGAAATCTTTGCACAGATTGAAACTGTCGGATAGTGACTTATCCACCGGATAAAGTTATCCGGCCTTTGAACAACTGGGGCCTGATTTTTGACCTAATTTTCATCCTAACACTACACACTCTAGTTTTTGGCCTAATTTCCATCCTAATAGTATACACTCTAGTCTTTGGCATAATTGTCATCCTAATACTATAGACTATGGTTTGGGCCGAATTTTTGCCCTAATGCAAGCACTGTGTTTTAGCCTAAACTTCTTCCTAATACTATACACTCTAGTCTTTGGCCTAGTTTTCATCCCAATCGTATAGACTCAATTTTCGCCCTAATACAAGCCCTGGTCCCAGTTGTTCAAAGAGCGGATAACTTTATCCACTGGATAAGTCGCTATCCAGCGGAGCAAATATACTCCAACCAACGCTTCTGGCAAGTTTTCCACGCAATCCCATACTTAAATCTGACATATGCTTCTACTCTATTTACAGATTTTAGGATTATCAGGAAAATACTGCACACATTTTAACTGCCGGATAGCAACCTATCCAGTGGATAAAATTATCCGTTCTTTGAACAACTGGGGCCTGGTTTGTAGCCTAATCTTCATCCTAATACTATACACTCTAGTCTTTGGCCTAGTTTTCATCCTAATGGAGTAGACTCTGGATTTTGCCTTTATTTCTATGGCAATACTATAGACTCTTGAGTTTGGCTAATTTCCATGGTAATACTATAGACTATGGATTATGGCCTAATTTTCATCCTTATACTATAGACTATGGATTTTGGCCTAATTTTCATCCTAATACTATGGACTATGGATTTTGGCCTAATTTTCATCCTAATACTATAGACTATGGATTTTGGTCTAATTTCTTTAGCATTAGGATGAAAAGTAGGCCAAAATCTAAAGTCTATAGTATTAGGATGAAAATTAGGCCAAAATGCATAGTCTATAGCATTATGATGAAAATTAGGCCAAAATCTATAGTCTATAGCATTACGATGAAAATTAGGCCACAATCCATAGTTTATAGCGTTAGGATAAAAAGTAGGCCAAAATCCAGTCTATAGTATTACCATGAAAATTAGGCCAAGAAATAAGGTCTATAGCATTAGGATGAAAAATAGGCCAAGTTCATAGTCTATAGTGTTAGGATGAAAGTCAGGCCAAAATTCATAGTCTATAGCATTACGATGAAAAATTAGGCCAAAAAATAAGGTCTATAGCATTAGGATGAAAAGTAGGCCAAAATCCATAGTCTATAGCATTAGGATGAAAAGTAGGCCAAAATCCATAGTCTATAGTATTAGGATGAAACTCAGGCCAAAATCTATAGTCTATAGCATTACAATGAAAATAAGGCAAAAATCCATAGTCTATAGCATTAGGATGAAAAATAGGCCAAAATCCATAGTCTATAGTGTTAGGATGAAAGTTAGGCCGAAATCCATAGTCTATAGCATTACGATGAAAATTAGGCCAAAATCCATAGTCTATAGTATTAGGATGACAATTAGGCCATAATTCATAGTCTTGTGTGTAGTTTTAGGATGGAAATTAGTCCAAAAACCAATGAAAATAAGCCTAAGAAACTGAGTGTATAGTATTAGGATGGAAATTGGCAGAAAAACAGAGTGTACAGTAATAGGATGAAAATAAGTGTAAGAACCATAGTATATAGTATTAGGATGACAATTAGCCCAAAAACTAGTGTGATATAGTACTATGATGAAAACTAGGCCGAAAACTAAAGTGTATAGTATTAGGTTAGAGGTTAGGCTGAAAACTAGAGTGTACAGTATTAGGATGAAGATAAGGCCAAACAACAGTGTATAGTATTAGGATTAAAAACACTTAGGATTAAAAACACTGGTTTTTGGTCTACTTTTTTATCCTAATACTTTTCACTCTTGTTTTAAGTGTAATTCTCACCCTAATGCTACAGTGTATACACTATTCTAAAAAGCTTTTAACTATTTTTTATCCTATTACTATTCCTTCTGCTTTTTGGCCCAGTTTTCATCTTAATACTACAGACTCGACTTTTTGGCCTAATTTTTATCCAAAATCTATACACTATGGTTTTAGACTAATTTTTCATCCTAATATTATACACTTTAATTTTGGACCATTTTTTTATCTAGAACATTTTGTGTTAGTAATAGACCTTTATCACTCGGCAGCCATGTTGAGTCTAAAGAGCTTGGTTTTTGCGCAGCAATCCTCGCCTAGACCTGAATTCAGTGTGAGGCTCGCCGTGCAGAAACATATCTTTTTATTCTCCTTAGACTCAACATGGCCGCTGTGTGATAAAAGTCTATTGAATGGCTAAGAACATAACAGTGTAATGTCGAATTTTGTCTGAAGAAAATTGTTACCTATTTTGCTGTCAATAAAAATTGCATTGCTGGGTCAGATCTTAAATAATGAATGTAAAAAATATCAAAAAATCAAATAAACGTTGAAATACATTAAGAGCAAAATAAATGCATACATCAACAATATTTATAATGCAAGCTGACATCATGTTATTAATTATGCATGCATGACGTCATCTCATTAATATTCATTGACATTAGACTCAGATTCAGATTCGAAATTTAAACCCGATTCTGAATCCAAATGTGATGCTCATCCGGTACCTCTAGACATCCTCGGTATCAGATTCGGATTCAGAATCAAGTTAGAATTTCGAACCTGAATCTGAGTCTAATACCAATGAATATTAATGAGATGACGTCAAACATGCATAATTTATGATGGTGACGTCATGCATGCATAATTAATATTGTTGAGGTTTGCATACATTTTGGGTTTATTTATTCCAGAACCAAAATCAGTCCAGTACTGTTGATAATTTTTTTATTGCCTTCTCCCTTTTTACATACTATCTTCACTTTTTTCTGACTTAATACGGAATATTAGCTTTTTTGTAGCAATTAACAATAACATGTCACCCACCACCCTCAAAACTGTTAGTTAAAGTTGCATTTTTGTGGATGTAAATTGATCAACGAAAAGCCATAATTTACACTTTTGGCATCATTTCAAGGAGACAGCCAAAAAAATTAATACGTTTACTTGCTTAGAAATGGTAAAACTTATCAGAGTTGATTCCAAACCAGTTTAAACTAAAGGAAAAGGTGTATTTTGCTGGATACAAAACATTGAAATTTCAGTGCCTGTGATAATGTACAAAGTCAGTAAATTATCAGTAAAATATCTTTACTTTTAGTTGGAACTGGCTCGGCAATCAATTTTAATTAAGTTTTACCTTCTCTTGGCAGGTGAAATTGTCAGTTTCTTGGATCCTTCAAGTTCAAGATAATTTAAATGGCTTTTTGTTTAATGATGTCCACCAAAATGCAACTTTAACCGAGTTTTGAAGGCAGTTGGTCAATTGTCAACTAACTGCTGTAGAGTCAAATTAAAGCCACAAGTTACAGTCAACCTATGTCACACGTGACCAGTATGTTTGAAATTTGAACGCAGTTTTGAAATTTGCATGTCATTTTTGAACATCGCTGGTGAGATTTCAGAGTTCCGGTACAGATTACCCTAGTTTATTGACGGTATAAAGCTATGAATTTTTCTTAGTATTTCAAAGTATTTCAAAAATAACAATCGTTTTCCAGGTATTTTGAATTTTTTGTCCAGTTAATGCATTTTTATCAGAAAGCTTTCTCAAGATTCCATTCAAATGCCGGACCAAAAAGGAATTCAAATGTTAATTTTATTCTAGGAAAAACTGGTCATGTGTGAAGTAGACTGACTGTAAATTTCACTAATATTGTACAATGGTTTTTACTTCGAGACGTTTTTGACATTTTTAATTTCCCGGTGACTCATTTCAGCTGGCTAGCCAGTTAAAAGACAACAGATAATTGGCCTATAGTGCTTCTGAGATTGCTTTTTTTTTTCTGTTCATATGCACTTTTTTGGGAAAAAACGGAAATCTTGCACACAAGAACAACATGAAGATTTGATCGCGCAAATAAAAAAATTCTGTCATTTTCACTAATGCCAAAATAACAAAACGCGATCTTAAAAGCACTATAGGTCAATTACATCCTGAGCCCTTCAATTGCAAAATCACAATGAAAGCCACCAGCAAGTTAAAAGGTGTCAAAAACTCCTACGACAGCAACAACATGACATGATAAACAGTAAACAATATTGAAAGGCTGAGTACAAAAAGAGCCTGTATAGAATATTAAACTAGTTTTACAAGTTTCACACTTTATTGACCTGAATTCAGCTGTCTCTTCTTGTTGCTTGGACCAACACATCTGCATTATACAGCCAATGATACAATTCAGTGACATGATCAGAGACGGTTGCATTGTATAGCCATCAATTGGGAACATTTTCCTTAAAGTTTTAAACTTCATACTTAATTTCTTGTTTTGCTGAAGACGGCAAAGAAATTTACCAAAATTCATAACACACATGCGGACCTATTGTTTTCCTAATAAATCTTATTTTTTGTGAAGTCGCCATGACCGTAGATCTCAAGGTCCCTACAACTATCCAGTGACCTTGTGACCAATTTTAATGCCAAAAAGCATCTACTTCATGCAAAATACTTCAAATGTTGCTGAAATGGAGTTGTTGTTTGATAATCATTCACTTTTCTTGCTGCAAAAAGCCCAAATGAGAACTGGAACATTTGATTTCATGTGAAAAATACTAAATATATTTTATCAGCAACTTCATTACCTGACAATTTGTTAAAATACACATGGCACAAAATACTTGAAATTCTGTAATCCTGGTGTTTGGGTAGAATATTGGTTTCTGTTATGCTGAATACATGCTAAGTTTGCTTGTGATTCCATTTGCTTGCTGCAAAAACATAATCCTGTTTTTTTTTTTTGACTATAAAAAATTGCGATAAAACGTTTCGTAAAAACATTATAAAAAGGTTAAAAAACACGACGTTTCGATGTACATTACATCATTATCAAGTGAAATTAAAAATGCAAGATTGCGGCTATAAATACAAAAATGGACAATAGATATTAATTAAAATAGTAGCATTGAAAAATGCTACTATTTTAATTAATATCTATTGTCCATTTTTGTATTTATAGCCGCAATCTTGCATTTTTAATTTCACGTGATAATGATGTAATGTACATCGAAACGTCGTGTTTTTTAACCTTTTTATAATGTTTTTACGAAACGTTTTATCGCAATTTTTTATAGTCAAATGTTTTTCTAAGTCTTTGCTTCTTCGTATACTGTTTTTTTTTTACCTTATAAAAGCAATTCTGCTAAAACCAGGCCAACGAAGCAAATTTTTTTTTTTTAATGAACACGAACAGCCAATAAACGAAAATCTAACCATTGCAAAGTCTCTAAATTTTGATGAAATATCCCTACATCCAAACACATATGACAGCAATGCAAATATTGGCAATCAATGACACAAATCAAAATTATCAGCTCATTTTCAGGTCGTGATGTCACTGAACAATGATTGATGCAGATGTGTCCAACTGACAAATGTAACCAGAGGAGACAGTGAAGATTTAGGCTACACACCTTTATGGAGTAAAAATGCTATGAACCATTTGTGACCCGACTTGCAAAACAGTGGTTAAACGTTATTTAAACACGTTTTAGTGGTGTTTAAACTTGTTTTCATTAAAAATGCTAAAAGAAGCATTTTCCTTTTTGTCACCTTAAACCACCTTGTTGCAAATTGGGTCACATTTAGTTTTGATGCTCTTAGAAATGAACTTCAATTCCTTGATTGTTTTGGCCAAATTAGACCGTGTTAAGACGCTAGCTACCACAGATTCATCTTTTAGGCATCAAAACTAAAATAATTATAATGATTTATTGATAGCATTTTCCACTCACAGAAAGAAACTTGAAAACTAGGAGTCAAGGCCGTCTAAGCACTCAGCCCTTTAGTTGCAAAGCTGAATAGAAAAGTACAGTAACAACTTTAAAAAAAAATAAAAAATTGCTGAGCTTTTGCATACAGAAAGTTATCTGGTCTGGGGGATCTGGGGGAGCAGGGTTGGCGCAGTGGTTGAGCACTCGCCTTCCACCAATGTGGCCCGGGTTCGATTCCCGGACTTGGCGTCATAAGTGGGCTGAGTTTGTTGGTTCTCTACTCTGCTCCGAGAGGTTTTTCTCCGGGTACTCCGGTTTTCCCCTCTCCTCAAAAACCAACATTTGATTTGTAATTATTTGATTTGTGAATATTAGCTTTCTTGGATTGTAAAGTGCCTTTGATCATTTAGATGTTAAAGGGCGCTATATAAGTATTAAAATTTAAAAAAAATTTAATTTTAATTTGGTCTTGATATCACTAGGCTGTTGATTAAATTTCAAAATTAAATGGACGTATTAAATTCTTGGTTAGGCTTAACCCTGTTTCCAACAATCGAGTCCAGTGGTTCTAGAATTTCTTTCTAGCATGTCAAATTAGCAGCCGTTGTTTTGTTAACACAAAATTAATAATACAACAAGTGTGTGCAAAAACCCAGCAATTTCAAACAATAATGGTTTGAAATTATTATGAGAATAGTCTAGGAAATTAAGGGTGTTGTTCTATTGTGTGACTGAAACAATTTTCTTCAGTCCACTAGACTGCTGTATTTACAAGTTGCAAACCTTTAAATTTAGCTGCTCAGTGAATATAGGTATAACTCATGATGACCAAGAAAGAAACTTAACTCCAACTATACTAGATCTAAGATTGAAAGTTTCTCGCTTACAATGACACAATTTGTGGTTAATGTGACATTTTTATATCTTAGATTAAATTGGAAAATGAGCTGAGAAATGAATTTGCCATGATTATTATTGTATCAGCCACCCCACTGGACCGTGGTACATATGTGCTGCTCTAGATAGCACTCGCTGTTTTTACAAAACCCCCAGTAAATCCCACATTTTTTGAAAGCTTAATAATTCTAGAATATGGCTAGTTCCCTGAAAGGTGCTCAGATTTGAAATCAGCAATTTTTCCAAGAATACTCTGTCTTTATAAATCGAGTTCCATGCCTACCAAATAAAAGCACGAGAAGACGACTAACATGGTGTTTGGTTGTTCACACAATTGAAAAGCAAGTAAGATTGTAAATATGAAAATTCGCCCTGTCTGTGAAAAATTGGCCATTACGTCTAAACAAGGCACAATATTCTAATTCAAAAACATGGTTTTGCATTTTATCTATCTCACATCATTTTGGTCAAATTTCAGCCAATTTGACCCAGCGGTTGCTGACTTGGAGCACAAAAATATATGCGTATCTCGCCAGAAGTTTTCTTTCGAACAAAATAATGCAAAAAACAAATTTCACCATTAATGAGTTTAGCCACACCTAGGCGTGAAGCCCATTTCCCTCAGGGAGAGATCAAGTTTCCTTAACAATGGTACCATGAAAGGTAAGATGAAACAGATAAATTTTTGTGGCAGTGTTCCTTTGGAGAAGACCGCCTTAGTGACATGGTGATGACAGCGCTTGTCAGCGGTACATTAATTAAAATTAATGTGGAAAATATTTAGCTCTTCATAACTTTGCGCAAAAATAAAATATTTTGCTGGAGTTTTTTGTAAAACAAAGCTTCAAAAAAGACCGATTTGACTATGCAAAAATCTCAAATTTGGCAAAATGGACAATTTCCCCCTTATATTTAGGAAATATGTGGGGTTTCATAGAGATCTGCAAAAGACTTGTAATACATTGAAGTTTACAACTTTTACAAAGAATGTATGGCAGGCACGCTTCCAATTACAATATTTTCAATTATTAAATTTCCTCAAGTATGAATTAGGCCTCTGAAAAATTTTATGTTTTTGGTATATAAATTTGCTATAGCCAATTCACTTCTGAACTCGTTTCTTGAACTTAGTCTTACATTTAAAATGTCATGCTAACAGTGCATTGAGCTACTACAATATTTTTGGCATCCATATTGTTTTTAATGCACATATAAAATAATATTGTCTTTAACTGCACCTTTCAATTATTGATACACTAAGCAGCCAATAACAATGTTTGCATCAAACAAATACAGCAGATAGGATGGAATATTTGGAAGACTAATCATACTGTACAGTGGCCCAATTGTACTTTACAGACAAGATAATTAAACGAGTTTGTTTGTTTATATGCTCGACAGTTAGTCAGATAAAAAGTGATGTTTCAGCATTACTGTCTGAGTTCTGCAGCTGATGCTAGTTTCTATTTCCCCTCCAAAAAAGAAGTAATGCTAAAACACCATTTTTCATCTGACCAACTAAGGTGCTCAAACAAACTACTCTGACTAATTATCTAATGACTATGTGCCATGCAGAATTTAATTTGCTCCTCAGTTTATGGACTCAAAGCACTAAAAAAACATCATGTCACTCTACGTTTTGCCATATTCAATTGCAGTGAAAAGCTACAGAACATTTTTGAAATAGGAGTAAAAAAATGTGGAGTACAAAAATTACTCTCGGAGAAAAAATATTTCAAAAGAAAAAATCCATGAACACGGTTTTGCTGTTTATATATTTTGAACTAGCTACATGTATTGTCCAAATTTGAAGGCAAACGAACAAATTCCCTTTGAATTTTAGCTCTTTAAAGTGCCCTTCAAGTGAAAAAGTTGATTTGAGAAAACAGCGCTAAAAATTCAACAATTCAGTTTATTTCAAAATTCCAGTTCAAACTGGATGGGCTACATCGCTTGGATGCGAGACACCTGTAAAGGTATACAGGAACTTTAATTTGACAAGATTTTTCTGAAGCAGTGACCACCTTGTTAAAAACTTGCCTTTTACTGTAATTTAAATCCGAAATGTCCAGTGAATATAGGGAAAAGCTTTTGGAATTGGATCGTCAGCACATACTTTATTGCCGAAGAGAAACTGGAAACCAAATACATTAGGAAAAATGGAAAAAACACATCAGATACCAAGTATGAAAAACTGCTTCTATTTTGGCCAAAATCTGAAAACCAAGTGTTAAAGAAAGGAAAATTGAAACAGACCCCAAAACTGAAAAACCTTAAAAAATGGCCAAAACCAAAAAATGGAAAAATTATCCCAATGCCCCCTCAATAACAAAATAATTATTGTAAACCCACTCTTACAAAAAATTATGGTCACTTATGTTTAGAGAATGAACACTTCATCCATTTTGACTATGACATTAGTACACAAAGAGAATTTTCCAAACGTTTAATTTAAATTCTGGTGTTTTGCATCATGTAATGGTGTGGAGAAATAAACACTTCATGGATATGTACAAATGGGCCACTGCACACTAATTAAAATTTAATAGTGAATAAATATGAATATATGAAACATATAAACAGTGTATACATGTATATTTGAACTGTGGGTGAAAGATTAAATCAAAGAAAGACTGTTGCAGCTATATTTACACAACTTAAGCAGCTGCGAAAAGAAAGCATGAGGCTTAAAATGCATAAACAGCTGCAATGGTCTTCCTTCTATTATTCTATTCTTTCACCTGCAGTTCAAATATATATTGCATATATATTCATATTCAGTTATTCATTCCTCCATGGGTATATTATGAACTCACAATATGATCAGCTCCCAGTTAGCTTGATAGCTCAGTTGGTAAAGCACTGCACCATCATTGTAGAGGTCATGGGTTTCAATCCTGTTTAAGCCTGAATTTTTTCAGGTTTTCTTTTTGCACCTGACTAAGTGGAGTAAATACCTGGGAGGGTCTTTCTTCTATTTAAAATTTAAGAACAACATTACATTACTTTAGCATGACACACATGTACCCCTGATCATCTTCATTCCACTGACATGAGGTACTCTCAGCAGCCCATCATTGTTCTTGTAGTTTGTAAGCATGTTGATCTTGCCTGTATCAATAATGAACAAAAATTGTTACCAAGTTAATAATACCACAGATCTCAGGGTATTAGTTTGCTTTTGTTGATTGGCAAAGATTAATGTTTACTACCCTAAGTTAGAAATATGATGTAATTATTCAGTAAGTGACACAAGCATAATCGGAAAAAAAAATCTGAGTGCTCCTATCAGGAGCCGAACCTAAGACCTTCCAAAAATATTACTAGTTCGGAAACTCTACCACTGAGCTACAGGAGACTCGTGGGAACAAAGGCCATTAAAAAAGGTTCATGGGACAAACATCCTGCATACTGCTAGGACTGGAATGTCATGTGTGGCATATGCGCAATGGAATAAATGTGATGGAATATTTTAAGCTTGGTGAATAAATGAGAATGATTATTCAGTAATTGACACAGGCATACTCAGAAAAAAAATCTGAGTGCTTCTATCAGGAGTCTAACCTAAAACCTTCCAGTTACTGGTTTGGATGCTCCACCACTGAGCTACAGGGGACTTGTGGGAGCTAAGGCCATTAAACTAGGTTCATGGGCCAAACATACTGCATACTGCTAGGATTGAACTGTTATGTATGGAATAATTGCACAATGGAATAAATGTGATGGTGATGGATGTTTGTCTCATGAACCTAGTTTAATTTAATAGCTCTCACGAGTACACTGCTAAAAAATTGTGTGGTTCCAGAAAATGTCCATACCCCCACCACGGAGGGAATTGGAAATTCCAGAGGGGTGGGGGGGTCAATGGCCCAGGAAATTCCAGAGGGGAGGAGGGGTGAATGGTTGGATAAGTTTCCAGAGGGTCAACTTCACGTTCATGTCAGACATAGTTGTTCAAAATTAACTTCGCAACTTCGTAGATCTTTCTTGAAGACGTTACTTTGTTTAACTGTTTTAAAGAAATCCTTGTTACATTAAAAACATGTTTCCCTTCTCCGAAAAGCCTTTGTAAGCGAAGTACTCCAACTGAGACAAGAAATCTATGTCTGCGTTGCGTGACTCAGTTATTATAAAACTGTTGTTTGTGAAACTTTCTTGCGTAGAAAAATATTGTTCAGTGGCAACAATTGAATTTGTATCAATGTTTAAAAGGGAAACTTTTGTATGGCTATAAAGTGAAAGCCCCAATTTTACCTAAAACATTGAAATATTTGTTTGTTATTTTTGTATGCTGTGTAGAGTTACGGGCAAAGGTCAATTCCCGGGGTCAGCATGCAATTATAACTGGTTTGTCAAAACTGACTTGTGTTAAAACTTATTTTGTCCAAAGTATTTCAACTCAAAGTCCAAAAATATTAACTTAATTTCTATGCCAAAATTCAACAAAATAGAGCCAATTCGACATTCTTTTAATGCGTTATTGATCTCATACAAAATTTGCATAAGAACATAAACATGCTAATTTCGTTTTGCGGCTCCATTTCGTCTGCGGTTTCAGTTACGATCTGAAAAGGTCAATTTGTCTCCCTGCCCTGCTAATGCTTATTTTGTCCAAGCCATTCCGATTCAATAGGAAAACTATTGACTAAAATAACTAGACTGAATGATTACCATGAGAAAAATTGATTCAGTAGAACTAAAGCAATAATCCTTTTGATCTCCTACAAATTTGCATAGGAACGTAAACATGACATATGCAAATTAAATGAAAACACATTTTTGCATTGCCGGAGTTATTCCAACAATTTAGATTTAAAATCTTCAGCGAAGCTAATGGTAAAGTTTGATGTCAATGACCACAGGTAAATATAAAACACAACAATTATTTCAGTATCAAGAGCTTTTTGGCAACTCTACCGGTGAAATTGAACGGCGCGCGCGCTCTTCGATGACGCATATTGGGTTATTCCAGAAAAAATCCACACACCCCCGACGGATGGGGTCGTTTTTTAACCCCCCCTCTCACCTGGATTTCCTGAAGCACAAGATCCCCCCTCCTGTCTGGATTTCCAAAACAAAAGACCCCCCCCTCCCGCCTGGATTTCCGGAAAAAAATATTAGGCTTAAATTTAATTTATTTCTAATATAAAATACGCACAATCACATCTAGATGATTTTTTTTTTAAATTTCTAAAGCTTCGGCTAATATTAAAAACTCTATTGCATGGAACTAAAAAAAGAAACGAGTTCATCCTTTGTGCCCAATGGAGAACACCTATGGAATCTTAAAACGGCACGCAGAAAACGAACTGGCTGCTTGTTCAACTGTGCTACGGACGATGGGACTTCAGAGAGGTTATCACTGTATATGTTGCAGGAACCTGTCCAAGAACTTTCTCCTTCAGTTGTTTTCGCAATAACTTACGTTTCCAAAAGTTTTTTCGAGGTACAGATGGCTACAAATTCCTCTCGAGTATTTTCGACGAAGAGGGAATGTTTGGACCAAAATTCTTTGGAATTGTCCTCTTCAGCTAATAGCTCTGCATCCTTGCTTGCACAAGTAAAAAATTCTTCCGCCTGACGCAGTGGAATCCACACTAAGAATGCAATGGCGAACATGAAATTACACAACTGTGGTGCGCTGGGTCTGGTACGAGTAGAAATGTGTCACGCATTTCAAACTCTTCGTTGCAACAATGTTGCGATGGCTCATTCTTTACTATCTAGTTGTTTGCGTTTTCTGCTATAAAAGGACCTGCGAAGGAAGTTAGATTATCATTTACTTTAGGTGAGAAATATGTGATCAAAATATTTCTATTATTTTCAGGGTCTGAGAGTGCTGAAGTGTCACCGAACTAAACGTTCGAATTGCGTGAACTATCGGTCGAAATGACTCCTGCAGAAGACTTTCTTAAGTTCATCCCCCCTTCCCGCCTCGATTTCCAGAGTCTTTGACCCCCCCTCCGGTGAGAATTTCCAGAATCCCATCCGTCGGGGAGGTGTGGATTTTTTCTGGAATAACCCATTTTCTCCTCGTGTAGGCAGCTCTTGATATTTTTGAAATGTTCACATCAAACTGATTTTTGAGGCGTTCTTTTGAAATAAAACTTTTCCAGAGGGGGGTGGGGGTGTATTCTGTATTTGAGGAATTTCCGAAGGGGTGGGGGGGGGGGGGGGTTAAAAAAATACCTCGAAAATTGAAAATCCTGGGGGGTGGGGGGGGGGGGTCCTATGTGAAATTCCCTCCGTGGTAGGGGTATGGATATTTTCTGGAACCACACATTACAGGTTTAAGCATGACTTTGTATGGAAATACTATAATTCTACCATAGTATACTAATTCACTGATTCTTCGTATTCCTAACGGTTTTTCAGAAATTTATGAAAAACTTGCTGTGCATGGGACAATAAATATGCTGAATGCTGTGTACATTAATTGTTAAAATGTGTGCGTTTGTAAGCTACAGAAACCAGATCAATACTTAGCTTTCTTCTTTGTCAGTTTTCCTTTGTAAGAAATTCTTTAAGTTTTGGAAGGAAATTTGCATTTCATGTCAGAAATCAAAGGCTTGATCATTTTGGCTTATTGTTTGCATCACATTTTGTACTGTAAATTTTTGTGTTTAAAAACTGTTAATGAAATTCACAGAATAGCCTCATTATAAATTCCTTATACAACAATAACAATCAACGACTCTACATGATCCTACAGCTGATTGCAGAGCAATAGCACCTGTAAGCAGATTTTCTGTACCTATCAATCCAAGAACTTGCAGCATACAAAACTTAGAATGAAAATCATGTTTGCCCGTTGGTACTTAAAATTAATTTTGACTGTTTAATTAGGACTTTGAAGATAAAACTTAACAAATGAATGTCTCCGCTAGCATTGACCCCACATGATTATAAGCTCTACTGTAACCATAAAGTGTTTTACACCTGTATCTAAGTCTTAACCAATTGTAGAGCAAATTCAAAAGTCTTTTCTTCTGCTACTTATTCCATTAAGTAAAATAAGTTCCCCCTACCTTCACTTTCTGTCCAAGGTGACTGTACTTGACTTTCTGTTTTTGATTTTTGCTTGTTTAATTCTGGCATCCAAAGGTTCCTTGTTTCCTGCATAAATTTAACAATGCAGTCAATTTTTGGACATCAGAAATTCAGAACTGAGTAAACAAATCATGCTGTATTTGTATTGGAATAGTCTCTTTTTGTGCTACTTTTTAATATTACATAAAAAAGTTCCCCATACCTTAATAATTTTCTGTTCTGTACTTAATGACTTTTTTTGCTTGCTCAATTCTGGCATCTAAAGGCTACTTGTTTCCTGAAGAAAAATAAACAAACCAGTCAACTTTTGGACATAAAAAAATCAGAACTGGCCAACAAATTATGCAGTATTTGTATTGGAAACGTAATTTAATGGAGTTAAGGTCATTCCCCTAACCCTTTCACCACCACTCGTTTTTTCCTGAAAACTGCCCTGAACACCAGTATATTTTGATCGTTTTCCGGAATTACACGACTTTACTCTAAACGCATTTTTCACAGAGAAGGAGGCATTTTTGTAGAAAGCAACCAAGTTTTATTTTACTCTTTATAAAATGCTCTTTCATTTTATCTTATTTCCAGATACTAGAGATGAAAACTGAAGGAACTATAAGCCTTCAAAGTTCGATAACATATAAATTTTGGAAAAAATATATTTGTTTTTCCGTTTGAAACAGGAATCTTGTTATAAATTGTCAAACAAAACAATCTAAAAATATAAAAGTAGCCTTTGAAGGTCATGTTTAATTGTTTAACTTATTTCTCTCAAGATAATTGTGTTTTTCACCCTCTAGTATTGCAATGCTGCTGGAATTCCATTCAACGGAATTACACAATTTTAGCCCAAAATGACAAGATGTCTCATAATCCAATATTGAGAATTCTTTTCACAAGGAGTGGGAATTTAGAGAAATAAAGAAAATCATAATACCAAATTGGTATGATGTCCCAGTCTCATCTATTTATTACATTGTAAAGCCTCTATCTTGAATAATCTTCCTTTGTATGATAGTCAAAGAAGCAATTCGCCCCTCCTTCCCCAATGCACAAGTAAACATCACACTGGCCACACTTGAAAGTTGTCTTGTGCCTTGGGGAAGGATTTTCAGGACTTCTTTTCTTTGACAAAAAATGTTTCCTCTCACAGACAACACAGCGATGATTCTTTCCCTCCCCTTTGAATGGGAAGTGAGCACCAACATTAGTGAGGCGAGTGAGGTCTGGCACATCTGCACTTCTCTTCCTTTTGTTGGAAGCAGTTGATTTCTTTTGCTGTGCAAAGGGGGCTGAAAGTTGTATACAAAGATCCTCTTTGAAGGACAGCAGGTCTCTTTTCCTGCTTCCTTCTCCAGTGTGTTGACGCTTATATCCCTCCAAAATGTAAGCATTGTAAATGCTCAAAAGCACCATCTTGAGAAAGATGCGTAGGTACCACCTCTTCTGCTTCTTGGACTTGTTTAGGGCGGTCATTTGGTCACACAGATCAACGCCTCCCATATAGTCATTATATGATTTGACAATTGGTGGCCTGTAAATCTTCTTGGTAACCCAGCTGCCTCGAACCTTCTCTCTCCTAGACACCAGATCACTTTGATCTTGCTCATCGTCTGACTCAGGACCAGGGTCGTCAAGTCTAACCCAGGCTGGTACCACTGGTGGAGGATGGATTGTGCTCAAAAAGAAAACATCTTTCTTATCTTTCCATCTCAAAGCCACCATCTTTTGGTCCTTTGCTGTGAGCCATGCCACATCTCCACGGTTCTTGAGCTGGATTCTTTTCAACTGCTCATTAGGGTAACCTCTTCTTGGCCTTGCAGTTCCAGCAGCCAATATACCCCTCTCTTTCAACATCAGGAAAAGAATTGGACTTGTGTAAAAATTGTCCACATACAGATGGTGGTTTGTGTAATAAAGGTCTTTCAATAAATCCATCACAACTTTACCAGTTTTTCCAAGATTGCCTGCCTGTCGGTTATCCTGTCCAGCATACACACTGAAGTTTTTACAATAGCCAGTCTTGGCATCGCATAGCTCAAAGAATTTCACTCCAAACTTTACAGGTTTATCTGGCATTCTCACTTTGATGGCAAGTTTTCCTTTGAACGGCACCATAGCTTCATCGATCGAAATTTCTCGAGAACAGTTAAAAAGTTGCTTGAATTTCGTCACTAGTTCGTTATAAATCGCCCTTACTTTATAAAGGGTGTCCCTGCTCTCTTCCTCACTCAGTTCATGTTCCGGGTCACAAAAGTAAATGTAAGATTTCAGTTCGAAGAAGCGCTTACGGGATTTCAAAATACTTTTCACTCCGGGGATGTGAAACAATCTCGTTTCCGAAGACGAGAAAAAATAACGCTCGTCGCGTGGAACAACAATAAGATCGTTTGAAATAATAAGTGCAGCAAGAAACGCTTTCAACTCCTCCTGCGTGACAGCTCGCCAATTTTGTGCTCGTTTCACTTCTGCATTCTTGTTAGTGAACTGCACGATGTTTCTGATGATTTCCTCGCTAAAATACAGCAAGAAAAAGTCAATGGCCTTGTCAGAATCAGGCAAATCCGTTGTTGGACCAGGTTCGTGCGTTAACGGTTCATCGTTGACGGCAAAGCGCTGCCTTTCCCATGTCATGTTTTCGGGCAAATCAAACCCGAAACCTTCGAACTCATCCTCGTCTTCATCACTATCGAACAATTCTTCCAAAGCATCGTCTTCCAGGTCCGAAAATTCGTCTGAAGAAGTCAAATCAGCCAGAGAAATGTTGTCATCATCTTCCGAAGACATTTAAAAATGGCGAAGATCGAACGGAAAAACTCCAGAAGCGAAAATCTCGTAAAATTCGTATGAAAACCTACGTTTTTCTCGAAGGGAAAACCCCAACTCAAGCCCCCTTAGGCAATTGGCAATTGTTGAGTCCCCCCAAATGGCAAAGTGGCCAGGCTACAAAGTCAAATGTTCGGTAATCTCTTTTGGCCGCTAAAGCGGCCACGAGTGTTACGGCCATGTTTTCCTAGTGGCCTCAAAAGGGGCCACCAGTGGTGAAAGGGCTAAAATAGAACCTACACTCAGATTTTTTCCAAACTTTGCCCATGTGTGGGTCACTATATGTAAACTGCAAAAATGAAATAAAAAGAGGGGGTCACCATGCTTGTTCTTCAGCAACGAAGCATTGAAATATGGTAATTTCTGCATGTTTGGACTAAAAGGACTATAATAGAGCATTTGCCAAAAACAGGAATTATTTTCTCAAGAGAACAGTTAACGGCTCATTTCATAGAATTTTTTCCCTGTTCATAGATCATTTTCAATGTGAAATCTGTTTGAAAACTATTCTTAACCAGTACTACTGACATATTTCACAAAATAGACTAATTCGTTACCTCTGAAGGTAGGCCAAAATGTCCATTGGGTAAATATTAGGCGCAAAATTTGATATTTCTAACACTAGGATTTTCCTTAAATTTTCACGGTAGTTGGCAACCGATATTGTGGCCAGAAATCTGAAAAGAGAACATAGGTTCACCGGGTTGGTTTTGCAGATATTTCTCAAAGAAGTGGTAAATCGAACTTCAAAACTGGTTTCTCCGCGAAGGGACTGGGGCGAGTCTTATGAAAACACCTTAATTTCCGCGCAAAATGCAAATTAAGAATTTTGTTGTTAGATGCAAGTAAGATTGAGTGATACTCAGTAGTCAGCTAGAAATTAGCGTAATTTTTTTATTTTGCCATTGTGCGCAGTAGAGTTGCACACTGCAAAACAGGGGAATGACCTTAATAACAGAGAGCACAATTAAGTGCTGCATAGGTGACCAGCGGTGTCTACAGTTGTATTTGGGTACATGTGCCAGGAGTCCACGTGCTCACAGAATATACAATTTTCTTACAGCCTAGGCCTAGCCTGGCAGCATTTGCGTAGTGGTTTCTTGGCGCCAGGAAGCTTCTGTTTTCCTCCTCCCTCCCTCCCTAGAGCTGTCTTTTCCACCATAATTTTTCATGCACAGTACTGTATAAGCCCCTTGATTTCCGAACCTTGGTGAATGCCTCATCATCAAAAATCCCCACACACTTAGCAAGAAATGATTTTCTGTACCCACTTCCACAAATATCGTTTCTTTCTTTGAATGCTGGTGATTGTGAAAATGGATATGGGGCTGGGTCTGAGGTCAAATTAGCTCTCTACCTGGGGTGGGACAGTCAGATCATGTACAGTACTTACCCCATCCCTACTACAGCATCTGAGCAACCAGCTACTGAGCAGTACTTCCCTGTGATGCTGTTTATTATGCTGTACAAGGAAGTTCAAACTTTTGAATCTTATTTTGTCACATTTCACATTGTAAAGGATTTTAAATATGGGTAAATAAACAATCAGTCAGTCAATCAATCAATCAATCAATCAAGAGGGCTAACATTTGGGTGGAGACAAAAACACATGCATATAACTCTTGTCCGACTAAATAGTTAAAACGACCTCATGTCGCAAGGTTTGCCTTCAAGCTACTGTTAAAACAGCATTTACTTGAAAAACGTTACAGAAATACAGCTGAATAATAATTAAGCTTACCTGATTTGCAGTACAATGTCTCAGGACATATTGTTTTCAGGCCGCGCCGTGGAAAGTTCATGTCACCCCAGAAGCGTAAAAACTCCAACATAATGTTATGGACCATAGTCTTCGATAACAGCGATAAATTAAAGATAATCCTGAGTAAAAATAACGACTGAAACACGAATAATTTTCCAACCGGCTCGCATCTCAACGTTTGCAAGTTGCACGTGCCCAGAAAGATGGCAGAAAATTATGAATAAATTAGTCATCTTCGTTCCCAGGACATTTCTCTCTCAAATTTTCATGGGAAACCCTGGGAACGATTGACAATCTCGTCCCCAGTCCTTTGGCTTTTTGGTAAGAGGGTGGTCGCCAGTAGAGGCTCTGGGATACCTAGAAAACGTGGGATCTTTAATAGTGCATGCTTAAGATTAAAACGGAAGTCAAATGCCCCCAAATGGTAGTCGTGTTATTGTTATCGGGCCTGAAGGTTTTATCGGGCCTTGAAAGTGTTCGAGAAAGCCAAAGTTGATTCTTACACGCGATCAAAGGAACTGGATTTTTTTTTCCCGAAAGAGCGGATCAAAGCAACATTCCTTTTGCCTATCTTTTGGCGAGGAACCAAAAATGAAGAGATTCAAAATAAAAAGGACTAACTTACAATAACTAATAAAAGAAGATTATGAAAATAAGTGTGCAGTAAAGGTCAGCTAAAAGTATTTCTAAAAATTGTTCAGACAAGTTTCTCGTAAGGTTATCGGTATAGAAGCGGGTTAGAAAGGAACAGAATAACGCCGTGTAGTTACAAATTCTGATAATTTAGTTGTTGCTCCGCCAGTAGCCTTTGTAACGCTTAATTTGTTAAAACATGAAATATTCCACACAATCTACAAAGCAAACTGAAAATGAAATCTCGGTAACAGCTTCAAAGTCTAGCTTCGGAAATGATTGCAACGGTAGCTTAGTTGCTAAGTCTTCTGATTGAGCACGAAACTGTACCCTTGATCCCTAAAGTGAAAAACGGGCTCAACTGGAAACAGCTAAAGTAGTTGCCAAAGCACGTTTAACATTCCAAATGCACTAATTGGACCTTGTAACAGCCCTAGCTATTTCTGGGAGACATCTGTCAATCAAGGACGCACAGTTTTCACTTCCGCGATGTCCTGATTACAGCAGGCATACCTCTAAATCTGATCTTAGAACAACGCCTAAATTAAATGTGTTGAAAGGTATCATTTCCGCAGGAAGTTGCAAGCAAACGTTTAGTTCAACACGTTCCCTTTCCATATACTTATTTTTGTGACATTTCAAAGTGATTTTAGATTGTGCACTTTTTTCAGGATTTCTCGAACGCTTTTGCTCTATTTTCATCCCTGATCTCATTACTACAGTTTCCCGAACCATTTCAGAACGAAATTCGGTTCCAATTATCACGTTAGTCGACTGAACGTAAATTATCCAAAATGGCTGTCTCCTGGAAAAAAAAGACGTAGAACAAAGGGTTTTATAACACTTTTTTAAAATTGATACAAGGGCCGCCTGTTAGGGTAAAATTTAGAGTATTGTAAGTCGAAGGAAAGAGTTACTCCCTCAGTCATTGCACAGTTCTTAGCAAACATTTTGGTGAGGAGAATTGTAAAAATCCGAATAACGACGTGAAATTGGAAATAAAAAATAGAAGGTGATATCTTTGTATCTGTGGAATGTGTGATCATTAGCGAGGGGATAAGCCATTACTGAGGAAATGGGCAAACAGCCAGTCATGGAATCAATAACTGCACGATCTATGGCCGATATAATTACTAACTCTTCAATTTTCAGTTTAAAAACACGAAAGGCGTTCGAAAAGGTCTTTTTTTTTATTAAATGAATTTATGGATTTTATAAAAAAAATTATGCCAATTTAAAAGAATTAATTAAAAATAATGGGCAGAGTTACTTTTCTCCAAGTAGTTGTATGGTGTAACAATACGCAATGAATACGCGCTTTTCAAGCATCATTTTCCCTTCCCCGTTTGTTGTGTAGGTGTAGATCCTCTTTGATTAAAAAACGTTTAAGTGGACCAGAATTAAAAATGCAGATGATGACATATTTCACCAGTGCAATTGGCCTTATGTAGAAATAAAATTTATTACCTCACTTAGTGATGTTTGTAATCGTTTTCAGGTAATTCTGGAAATGCGTTATTGTGTTAATAATCTTTAAGTCATGAATCTGCATTTACAAAGTAAAATGGGGCCAAGTATAATTGCATTTTCCTTTAAAAAACAACGATTTAATTAAATTCCTTGTCAACTTGGAAACCAATCGATAAGATCATGACAGTTGTTTCCAATGAAGAAATTGTAATAACTTCACCCCCGCGTTTAATTTTTACAAATTACGTTTATACCTGTGACTGCATCTGTTTTGACCATAATCTTCCTGTAGAAACCAAAACTCGGAATTCAGGTGACGAGCAAAACAAGGAGTGATACAAATAGGTAAGGTGAATTCGTTTACAAGAATTTCAAGACTTTTATTTCTGAACTATTGTTTTACATTACAAACTAAACAGCTCTGTCTTTTTAGGCTGTAACCTTCCATCATAATGGATAAATTTTATGCAGTTCTAATGATGGTTTTGGCTGCTGTGGGACAACTAGAGGCACGTGTGAAGCTGAGCATTTGTAAGATGTTTGAGTGACTTAGTTTCTAACAGAAACTAGTTCTCTGTTACTAACTTTTATGTTACATTATTCAGTGCAACTGATTAGAAGAAAAGGTTTTATTTTTGTGCCGTGCTCCGAAGGGATTACAATGATTTATCTCTATGAGGGTCCTATGATAACTCACTTAAAGTCTTCTTAATTTTTCTTTTTAGCAGGGATTTTTAAGCTTCTATATTATACTAAGAAAATTAAGTGTAGTAATTTTCTGTTGTAGATGATGATCCTTGTTCTAATCCAAGACTGTGCAATGGTGGAACATGTCGACCCAGCGAAGTTAGTGGTTATTCCTGTCAATGCCCTGAACGTTTCCAAGGGAAAAATTGCGAAATAGGTGAGGGATAAAGTGTTCGTTAACTTGTATATCCAACGCGCGCCTGCCGTCTATCATTAACCAATCACAATAGACATAAACAACGTAACAGACCAATGAGAATTCAAAGCAGACATGTAACTGCCTCTAAGTTTCATGTGAGCAAGAGCAAGTCATGATTGATCTCCTTGGTTGAGAAGGTGGCCCGCGTTTTTCTAACTAATACCAGAGCGCAGCTCAAAGCAAGACTAACAGAAAACTGAGTGAGCCGTTCGAGACTTAATCTTAACTCACTCCACGATACAGAGCAATTTTGAATTCATTGTCTTGCAACCAAAACCTAAGTAAATATTTTAATTAATCACAACAAAAGCGAGCACAATAACCCACAAAGAACTCCAAATGGTAAACGAAATTATAAATGACGCCGACAAAAGGCGTGTCCGAACAATTGACTTTTGGTTAATTGTGTATTAACCAACGCATTGCATTTCATGCGAAAAGCTTAAAAGCATTTTTCACCTGAAATTTTAATTGTAAACAAAATTTCAAGCTAAATCAAGTTGTAACAATTCCTAAAAATGTCTTTATTTTGTGACAATGAGACGCAATTTTATAATTTTCTTTTTTTCACGCCCAGAGTGTGTCGATAGGAATCAGCAACAATGCCCATTATGGTCAGCGAATAACGAGTGCACACGCAATCCTGGTTTTATGCGCAAAAACTGCGCTAAAAGCTGTCTTTGTGGTAAGTCTGGCTCACCCTTCTGCTTGCTATTTACCTTTCAATTTTTTCTGTTTCTGTTATTGTACCAACTAATCTAACCTGCGTAAGAACTGGAACGCCACTGTTCCACATACTGTGGACTTGCAGTTTTATTAAAAAAAGGTTATTCACGTCTAAAGTCACCGCGAGCAGAAGAATTTAAGTCATTTTTCAATGTCTTCGTTTCTTAGGATGTACGGACCATGATGAACGTTGCGGTCCATGGTCTAAGAGGCATGGAGGGTGCAAGAAATGCTACATGAAAGCTTATTGCCGAAAAAGCTGTGGTCTTTGTTCATAGGGCCACTCCGCACACATGCTTGAAACTATGTAGAAAATGTTACGGCATTTTTTTTCCTCATGATCAGAGGAAGAATAAACTGTAATGTTAAAGAGTAAAAGATGATATAAATTAATAAAGAAATAAACTAATAAATAACAATTCTCTTTCTTTTTGGTAAATGGTTTCTGCCCTGGAGTCATGTCATTAGTGCCTAATTTATGATCATCCGGGTGAGTGTATTCCTGAAAAGGACTGTTTAAGATGACATTAACTGATGGTTCGACAACCTGAGCGGAAGTCATTATCCGAGTCGAGTAAATTGGGGATCGTCCGTAGATGTTATAAATGTCTCGTGTTATTGACCTGATTGGTCAACAATTCACGATATTTGCCAAGTATATTAATCATTTACTAAGTTCAGTTGGTATTAACAAAGAGTGCAATCCCCCTCCTCCCCTACAATATCGCCTTTTAGTTAAAAACGTGACTCACTCTTTTGATGACGTTGACGTTTACATAAGTCAAATTGGAAATGAAATGCATCAATTGATGCTCCCATTGGACACTATGAAACATGGGTGGTGGTTGTGAGTTGTGGGGGGGGGGGGGAGGGTGGGGATGGTCGAGAAATGTCTGGTAACCATCCTTTTCGTCCTTAAAAGGTTAAGAACTAAAAGAAGATTGGCACCTCATACTAACGCATTGTATAAAATCACCGCCCCTTCTTTTCCCTACCCTCTTGTCAACACTCCAGACTACAATGTTTTCGTGCGCTCATTTTCTACAACAACAGTATTTTGAAACCGCATGGCCCCGAGGACAGTTTGAAGTTCTTTTCGCCCGTATTTCGGTTCCAATACTTCGAGGTTTTCTTTTTAAAAAGACAGAAATACTTTCCTTAAGTAATCACGTTTTAGTTCCTTGTAAGTGGAATCCCCTAACAAAGTGGTATGACATAGTTTGCGATATAAAAGTTTACCCTTTTACCAAACCGTGTAAAAAATGTTAACATGCTGCAAACTGCAATACATCATACCTCGATAAAACTAAAAGTACTGTGGAACCATATAATGAACTAATTTGGATAAAAAAAAAAGGAAAAACTAATGAATGGCTCTATATGAAGTGTTTAACACTTCTTACAGTTTTTCTTCCACTGTTCCCTCATAAACGTTTCACTCTTATTACTTTCTCCAAGTTTGATCCACATTCCACTGTTATGGTCATGGTCCCTAGCTCCGCGCGCCTAAAAAGAAGAAGAAGAAGAAAAAAGAAACTAGGCAAAGCATTCTTCTTAAATCTTAGCATAAAAGTTATAGCTTCTGAGCGCCAGTAGTCTAGTCTTTCCCTCGACCAGTGGCTACACTAGCTAAGGAACATTAGAAACGCAGGATTTTTTTTTTCGCAACTCCTGCGGGCAGGTGACTTGACGAAGCGTAAAGGATTTAAGATGATGTTATGTTCTCTGAAGTAGTGTCCCACAGTTCTGACTTCTTATATGTCTATTTTCTAATCAGCCAACCCTGCTGTATTTACCCCTGAAAATTAAACATGAGAAATCCATATCTATCAGGCGCTCTCCAAAAATCTTTAAGGATTTGAGTTGCACTTTCAAAACAGTGTTTTCCCAATTGATGAACAACCTTTTAATACAGACACTTCACGACAATGAGCATGCAAAACGTGGTACATATTATTTTCTGCAAAATTTACCCGTTCAATGCGGACCCTTGTTACAGTGCCAAAGGTGTACATTTTATTTCTAACTTACCACACACACGACAGCTCTTGGCACAATTGTCTTGCATCCAGTCTTTGTTGCGATCGCACTCTCCTATCTTCTCCCATTCTGTACACCTTGCATGGTTGTCTTTACAAACTGGAAAAAGTAAGCTTAAGTAAATATTATTGGTCGACTGCTGTATAACTATAGCTCTGCGGTAATCCAAAATCAAGAGGGTTGATCGTCCAAAATTTGAAAACGGTGTAGAAAAGGGCACCAGAATCTAATATTGTGAACGTACTCGAACTCGTTCAATTTATTTCTATACAGCCAAGGAGTAGAAACAAAGTAACGCGACTGGGAAGAATTACAGAAACACCAGTAGAAGCCGAGTATAAACGCTATGGCATGCATTTTAATGATAAATTTCCTATAACAAATTTGGACCGAAAGTTTCTTTGAAATTCATTAATATTTTTTCAAGAAAACACAAAGGAAAACCGACTAACGCGAAGGAGGTTTGGCAATATGATCTTAATTATCATAAAAATCGGTGGGCTTTTGATTTGAATTTCTCAAAGAATTGTTTATGCTTTGAGAAGCTATATCAAAGACTCGAAAGGGCAACCGATTTCCAAATACCACGAAGTCGGTTAAAAAAGAAAACTCACTGCCAATCATTTATTCAACCGACTTCTTGCTTTTGAAAATGGGACGAAATGCCCTTCCTTGGGTTTTATATATTACTTACCACACTTGCCACAGCTTAAAGCACATCCTTGGTTCATCCATGGATTTTTCTTGCATTGTCCCATCCTCGCCCAAATAGGACACTGTGTTTCATCACTATCCTTACACACTTTGGGCCTTTTGATAGCTTAAACAGATCACATCAAAGTGAGAAAACGTAATTGTGGCTGGTCGTTGTTATTCTCTGTCGTATCATTCCACCATGTCATGACATGATATGTCCGTTGTGTTACTGCAGGAACTGCTATTTGTACATACGAGCTAACAAACAATTACACCCTGATCAGTTTTAATCTTCTCAAAAGATAACCCATTGTTGAAAGTGTATATGCACACAAAGGTTACCGCCATATCAACGGCGTTAACTACAGTCTACTAGCTATACAGTTATTAGTAATCCGTTTAGTTACATAAAGTCAAACTTTAATATACCAGTTAGTTGCAGCCCTTAACTTTAATTCATGCCTTGTTTAATCGCGCGGAAGTATACGTGCACGTGCAAATGAAACTAACCATTCTACTACGTACGTTCTTGTTGATTCCTGGTTCTTAAGTGAGGTTTTTCTCATATGTCTACAATAAGTCAATCTTTAGTAAGATAAAGTATTTAGTGGCGGATCAGATTAGCATTGACTCTATATTAATATCAAAAATGATCTGATAGCTTTACAAAACTGACCTGATATGGGAGCTGTCTGACCTTTAGGTGGATCTAAAAAAAGGGAGGTATTAGTACGTTGGTCTTTAAACAAATAAATTATCTGGTTTTTATGACATGATTCTGAGCGAAGTGGGTGAACAGAACTCGATGCGCGTCGGAAGTCAACCAGCGTCAACTGGTTCACCGACTCGAATGCCCAAATATTAACACCTGTCTTTTTCAAAGCTGAGCTTAAGGAATATGTTAACCCTCTTCAGCTCTGGGACGGCGAAAGTGGCGGAGGGGAGGGAGAGGGAAACCTCCCGTACTGAGTTTTGACAGTCGTAAATTTTTCTTTTCATATTAGGGGATACACCATCAAATTCTCCAGCTTTCCTTACATTTCAGGTGGCGACAATTTGTTGTGTCATATCATTGTTCATGTAACTTGAAGCTTCCTTGACCACAAGATTTCAATTCCCACGTGCTCAAAATTTATGTCCTGACTTTGTCCTAATTCTGTGACCAATTTGGACGAATTTGTAAGGTTTTGAAGAAAGTTAAGAAATTAAAGATGACGACGCGTTATTTGAGGTAATCTTTACATGTTGTGGTTCATACATGAAAGAGGTTGGACGTTCTTAAACCAATTTCCAAATTCCTTTGTCAAAGCTTTGATACTCTCGAATTACGAAGAGATGTGAAATGCGCTTCCTTCTCAGGTTAAAAACGCCAAAAAAAATAAAAGCAAAAACCAGTCAAAAAATCCGAGGATAATAGGTGTGAAGAACAAGCCTGCGCGTTCAGTAAGAACGTTCCATTTTACTTTAATTTTTCGCTTGTTTGGCTTAATTTTGTTTTAAAAAGCTTAATAGTCCATTGTATTACCCTAAATTTACCTAAAAGAAATCAAAATGTAAAGAAGAACGCAAGTATGATATGGAAACAGATATGGAAACATAAAATTCACTGTATACTTAAAACAGGAATCGTCCGGTTTCTGCAATTTGCCAGTCAAAAAATGATTGTCATAGTAACAACAAATTCACTGAACCCTGATCTACCATCTAACATATCAACTCCTTTCAAGTTAAATTTCAGAAAAAATGAAGAAGTTTCGTGTCATTTACGTTTGTGTTCAACGTTAGAACGCCCACCCCCACCTACCCCCCCCCCCTCACCCTGCCTAGAAAGAAGAATAAGAACAAGAAAATACTTACGACAAACTTTGCAGCTCTTTTTGCAGTTACCACGCATGTACGCACGATTTTTTTGGCAGCCGTTTGGTTGGGCTGCCCACCCTGGACAGTTTGCATTATCGTCCTTGCATTCTTTATGAGAAGTAAATGCAAGAAAAAAAGTTAGGTTCCCTTTGAGAAGTACGAAGGCGTCGTTATCCTCACGTATGTGTATACTGGCGAATATTTGAAAGAAGACAACTAGTTAAGTGCAGTTTCGCAGAAAGTCATCAAGACTAAAATTTTGTAATCGCGGGAAATCCAATAATAAAATATACTGTTTCAATGCTGGATAAATGACAACCATAAAAAAATAATAATAACAATCTTTCAAGTAATTTCGATCTGATTATTTTGACATTATAATGAAATGAAATAACGTAACTGAAACTCACCACAAGTGTCACAGCTCCTTGCGCAATGCTTGCTCATAAAATTGACATCTTTCCTACAATACCCTTGGGCTTTCCATTTTGGACAAGATACGTAGTCATCCTGACAGACTGAGGAAACAAATGAAGCATGAATAAACGGATGGAGCAAGGAATGATTAATTATTAAGTAATGAATTATGGTTCAAGACATGACGAGTATTAACCGGAAGGTTTGGTTCAACCCGCTCAAGGGCACAGAAAATGCCATGGCGTCCTGAAACGGTTGAAGCCTCACACGCCTATAGAGGCTCATCCCACCTTTAACAGCTTGCACCCTTTATCTCTCTCCCTCTTCTTCCCTTCTCTTCTCCTTGGACACGTAATCGAGTGCCTTTTAAAGGGAGTACGTCACCCCAGGCGGAATGGCGCGCGTTGAAATCACTTTGAAATCGTTGGCCCAACTTTTTCAAACACCGTCGTAGAGTTCAGGAAGCTGTTTTAGTCTGTTTGAATCGCGTTCATTTTCGGAAAGTAAGCTGAATCTTTTATTTACCAAAGTTCTTTAGTAATCACAGAAGCTGCTGTTTGTTGCGAAATTTTTGAAAGCTTTTGCAATTCCAGAAAAGCAAAAATCCCACGACAAGATGTATGCAAATTAGTCTCAACCGGACTCTACTGCGCATGTGCCCCGGCTGACCAATACTCCAACTATGCAAGTTGATTGATAAGGCCTTTTTGTTACTTTAATAGTTTTGATAGACCGGCTGGTAAACCTTAGTACATGAGGTGTAACATTGCAAACACAGTTTGGTATATTAAGCAAACTTTTGGTCTTATCCAAAGGTAATGTAACGATAATTTTATAAGCTATGCTTACAGCAAAGTCCGGGATCAAAGTACACGTCATCAATAGCGATGTCTGAGTATCCAGGTTGACCTATCTGGGCAAAGATTTTAATCTAGAAGAAACATAATAAAAAAAAACCCCATGAAATCAAACTTAAAATTATTAATTATTAATTTATTAAGTACCCTTATGCGAAGCCTTGAAAGAGAACAACATTTTGACCTCAAAACATGAATAAACGGTAAAGTTAGATTTAGAACTATCTGTTTTCTGTGAGATGCAACAACAAGGAGCATTTCTACTCCCCCTGGCTGGTATTCTAGTGCATCGGGGCGTTTACACCTGCATTTTAAACACCTGGGTGGAGAACGACAATGTGGAGAAAGGCTTCTTCTTTGAGAAAACAGTACGACAATGTAAAGACAAAACTAGCCTTGAACCAGCGACCGTGTTAACTCTTCACAGAATGTTCCATCGAACATGATCGAAAGTCCACAGACTGAACTCCCGTAGGTCATTTCGCTAACCTAAATCAACTTGGCTTCTATTTATATTATTTATCTGAAGATGAAAGCACCTTATAGTTCACTCCCGCTGGGATATCCAAACTGACTTTAGCTCCAATCCAGTATATGCCTTGGTTCCTGTTTTTAGCAAAAATAGTTACGGTTCGTTTTCTACGTTGCTGTAGCACGACGAAAAGTGAGCCCATTGTTTTACCGAACATGGTGTAAAAGAACTTCATACATTGTCCTCCTCTGGGAGCTTTCAACCATGGGCTCTCTAGGATGGCACGAGCACCTGCTCGAGCGGGCGCGGATGACTCCATGTATAGATAATAACCTGAGGCCAAATAAAAAACGTAATACTCAACTCAGTATTTTAGTAATGATCCCCTTTAGGATAACAGTCTTTATTTGTTTTAGCTCACCAAATAGCGATCTAAGAATTTGTATGTAGATGACGACTGGTCTTCTTTCCAGTAGAATTGCAAACATGTTTATCAATGGAGTTTGTTCTTAGCTATATACTACTGTCACCGCCTGTTGCCATCTTAGGCTTTAAAAATCATGAATTCCGGTCCAAATGCTATGTTATTATCAAAGATTGCAGCTGTCAATAATGAGCACCCCGTTTTGGCTTCCTCCCCCCTCCCCCTAACCCTAACCCTAAACATCCCCCCCCCCCCCCCCCATCCAAGCCGAGCCTAGAGGAATGGGGAGTCGTGCACCGTTTG